>NC_073743.1:21018222-21252573 GCF_023634155.1 Falco peregrinus
TCAGCTGGGATGGAGTTAATTATCTTCTTAGTAGCTAGTACGTGCTGTGTTCTGGCTGTGCTGCGAGAACAATGTTGATAACACACTGATGTTTTTAGTTGTTGCTGGGTAATGTTTATACTAAAACAAGGACTTTTCAGTTTCTCAGGCCTTGTTAGTGAAAAGGCTGGAGGAGCACAAGAAATTGAGAGGGGACACAGCCAGGTCAGCTGACCCAAACTAGCCAAAGAGGTATTCCATAGCACAGGACGTCATGCTTGGTATATATACCTGGGGGGTTGGCTGGGGCCAGCAGATCGTTGCTCAGGGACTTGCTGGTCATCGTTTGGCAGGTGGTGAGCAGTTGAACTGTGCAACACGTGTTTCTTTCTTCCTTTCCCTCTGGATGTTATTCTTTCCCTCTCTCTTTTCATTATAACTGCTATTGTCATCATTGTTATTATTGTTCTTTCATATTTATTCTGTTTCAATTATTAAATTGTTCTTATCTCAACCCTCAGGTTTTACATTCCTTTCCAATTCTCCTCCCCATCCCTCTGGGTGAGGGGGCAGTGTCGCATGCCAGTCCAAGACCAGAGCGAGGTTCTGCTTGTATTCTCAGGAAAAGAATTAATACTCAAAATGGAGTCAAGAGCCAAGGAACTATTTTTGCACAACAGGTTTGCAAATGCAAAGGAGAGAGCAAGAGAGAAAGGAAGGAAATAAAGAAGGAAAGAATGAAAGAGTTCACGGCAATAGCTACCGCTCTGGAGCTGCGGCGTCCCAACAGTCCAATTAATTTCCAAGTCCGGTGGGGGAACATTCCATCCAATGTTGGTTGGTTCCGTTCTTTTATAGGGCTGTCATGAGCTGTACTGCTTAACCACACCTTCCACCCAGTGGTGGTGTGCGTGCCCAATACTGTCAGGTGGTCCTCAGAGGTCTCCAGGCCCCTTGATCCCCCTGACCCCAGGTCTGGGCGAATGCACAGGGGTTTGGTTAAGTTTCTCAGGATTAGCTCTCCCCGATGCTCCATGGTGTCAGTCGGTTGGTTTCCTGCCTTAACAATGTTGAGATAAACCTCTGCTGTGGCAATGGTGTGACTTTCCTGCCATATTAATGTTGAGACAAACATCTGCTGTGGCAATGGTGGTTCTCACTGACGCAGTCTCTTACAGGGAGTGAGCAAGCAGCTGCGTGGTACTTCATTACCAGTCGGGGTTAAAACACGACAGTCCTTTTTGGTGCCCAATGTGGGGCTCGAAGGGTTGAGATAATTACAGGTCTAATCAGACTGTGTTAGAACAAAATTGTTGTTGGTATTCATTGTATTGGATTAATAATCATTGGCTACAATGCTGATTTCTATGCCTTTGAAGTTGCTGCCCATGGTCCCAGGGTTGCGTTATTTACTTCACTTGCAGTATGTGTTCCCTGTTGTGCTGTTTGTTGCCCTTGGGACCTGGACTAAAGTTATCATAGTGTTGTACTATATAGTACTGGTCTATGATATGATGGACTCACTGGTTATGAAACTAATCTGGTCTGTGTACTTGGTATTGTCGCCTCTGTGTGTAGGGTGGCCCCTGGGGGGAAAGCCAACAATTGTACCTTTGGCTTTGTTTTCCCAGAGAGTCGACCTATGGGTGAGGTCCACACCTCCCCCTTCCCCTCAGGGCTAATTAACGAAACATTTAGGGGTTTAGGAGATCATGAGTATCTTTGGTCCCCTGGAAGCACCATAGTGCAGGTCTTGACCCTAGCGCTAGGAATACTGAATGCGCTTTTCATCTCCTGGGCTTGGTGGAATGTTAAGTGACTAATTATAATTGTTACTCTAGACTGTGGCAGAAATAACAGCCCCTCTAGTCCCCACTCCAGTTCCTGCTCCACCTTCTGTAGCCGCTTCAGCCCCTGCGGCCGGCTGTAACTGCAACCACCCCAGCCCCAGTTCCAGCCTCCGCGGCCACCCTGTGGCAGGCATCGCAGCTACATCGGC
The DNA here is from genome assembly GCF_023634155.1 of Falco peregrinus. Classification (NCBI taxonomy): domain Eukaryota; kingdom Metazoa; phylum Chordata; class Aves; order Falconiformes; family Falconidae; genus Falco; species Falco peregrinus. The sequence goes on from NC_073743.1 coordinate 21,020,201, forward strand.
CCCCGAAATGAGTAATGCAGAAGACCAACCGGTGTCAGTATCAGTGGCCCCTATACAGAAGAAGAAATGGAAACGGAAAACAGCTCGTTTGGGAAAGGAGGATGAAGGAGCAGGCCCATCACAGGAAAAAGATGAAGAAGGCGAACAAGAGGTAACCTCTCGATCCTTATCCCTGAATGAACTGCGGGATATGCAGAAAGATTATGCCTGTCAACCAGGTGAACACATTATCACCTGGTTGCTTCGATGCTGGGATAATGGGGCTCATAGTGTAGAATTGCAGGGTAGGGAAGCCAAGAAGTTGGGATCAATTTCTAAAAAGGGGACATTGACAGGGCAATTGGAAAAGGAACACAAGCCATCAGCCTCTGGAAGTGATTTCTGTCAAGCGTTAGGGAAAGGTATCCCTACAAGGAGGATATTACATGTCGCCCAGGGAAGTGGACTGCAATAGAGAAGGGTATTAAGTACTTGAGAGAATTAGCTGTTAAATAGATGATTTATTAAGACCAAGACGACCCACAGTCACCCATGGATCCTGATGAAGTCCGATGCACATGATCCATGTGGCAGAAATTGGTACAGAGTGTGCCATCATCATATGCCAGCTCATTAGCAATAATGTGCTGGGAAGACAACGTGCCACCAACAGTGAATGAAGTGGTTCATCATCTCCAAGACCATGAAGATAGTGTCTCTACCTCCATCATCTCAGCTGTAGAGAAACTGGTCCAGCACCTTGATGAAGATATATCCTACTCTCCATCAATACAGACTCGCATCTCAGCTATCAACCATAGACACCCTTCTGTTTGGAGGGGAGAATGTAGAAAATACACACCATGGGGTGTGGCAATGTATTTGGAAGAAAAAGGATATGTGGCCTATCAAAAGTCACTCTTGCTTTAGCAGCTTTATATGATTAAAAGCTTTGTCTGCTCAGCAAGGCCACAAGGTTGTGAGAAAGACACCGAGAACAAAGAAAACAGGATCTTTGGCAGTTAAGCAGGCAGAAAAACAGGAGCTTTGCTGGGAGCTGATAACCACAGGAATGTCAACAATTTTAAAGATGGGACTGACTGCTTGTATGCTTTTAACCAATTAGTATCTGTATAGCAGCGTGTGAACAGTGTATGTAACCAATAGAATTAAGGTGTAACGTGTGTACGGATATGAACATTGTATATAAGTTTGCAGAACTTAAGTAAAGCAGCTTCAACTAGGATCATATTGATATGTCCTTGAGTCCATGATTTTGCTCCTGCAATGGGGTACTCTATGGTTTTATCTGTGAGACCACGGAGAGGACATGAGGAGGTGGGATAGAAAACCTACCTCTGTTCTGGAGACACGAGTGCATGAACTACAAGAAAAAACAGTCACAAATAAGGAGTCTTCCATGAAGGTTGCTGCTCCACTCTCCAGAGGACAGTTTCCCATACAGAGTGATAGGCCTGACTTTACTCTTGATCCTGTGAAAAGGAATTCTAACCCATTCTGGCAAGACATAAGTAGAGCAGAACCACTCCATGCTACATATGTTTTGCACCGCTACCCATCCTAGTTCGGAGTCCCTAGACCAGGACAAGAGGGGCCCTGCCTTCAGCTAGGTGGAGAAGAGGGACAAGCAGGTTTAGTGGACTATGTGAATCAGATGGCCTGGCATGTCAGACCCACAGGAATACAAGGCTCTAGTAGACACTAGTGCACAGTGTACACTAATGGCATCAAGCTATGAAGGGGAAAAACCAATTAGTATTTCTGGAGTGACAGGGTGTTGTGGTTTAACCCTGGCTGGCAACCAAGCACCACAGAGCAGCTTGCTTACTCCCCCCCACCCAGAGGGATGGGAAAGAGGATCGGAAAGGAATGTAAAACTCCAGGGTTGAAATAAGAACAATTTAATTGGTAAAGCAAAAGCCATGCTCACAAGCAAAGCAAAGCAAGGAATTCATTCACTACTTCCCATGGGCAGGCAGGTGTTCAGCCATCCCCAGGAAAGCCGGGCTCCATCATACATAATGGTTACTTGGGAAGACAAATGCCATAGTGCCAGATGTCCCCCCCTTCCTTCTTCTTCCCCCAGTTTATATACTCAGCATGACGTCATATGGTATGGAATACCTCTTTGGCTAGCTTGGGTCACCTTTCCTGGCTGTGTCCCCTCCCAATTTCCTGTGCCCCCCCCAGCCCTCTGGATGACAAGGCCCAAGGAACTGAAAAGTCCTTGACTTAGTATAAACATTACCCAGCAACAACTAAAAATATCAGTGTCCTATCAACATTGTTCTCACATCATAGCCAAAACACAGCACTGTACTAGCTACTAAGAAGAAAACTAACTCTATCCCAGTTGAAACCAAAACACAGGGGGATCCTAACCACTAACTGTACTACAGGCTGAAATAAGCCTGACTTGGAATAAGTGGCAAAGGTACCCCATTGTGACCAGCCCAGAAGCTCCATGCATCCTTGGCATAGACTGTCTCAGGAGAGGGTATTTCAAGGATCTGAAAGGGTACCATTGTGCTTTCTGTATAGCTGCCTTGGAGATGGAGGAAATTAAGCAGCTGTCTACCTTTCCTGGTCTCTTGGAGGTCCCTTCTGTTGTGTGGTTGCTGAAGATTGAAGAAGAGCAGCTGCCAATTGCTACTACAATGGTGCACCGGTGGCAATACTGCACCAAGACTCCCTGATTCCCATCCACAAGCTGATTCACCAACTAGAGAGCCAAGGAGTGATCAGCAGGACCCGTTTGCCCTTTCGTAGTCCCATATAGCCAGTGCAAAAGCGTCATGGAGAATGGAGACTAACAGTGGACTATCATGGCCTGAATGAAGTCACGCTGCCATTGAGTGCTGCTGTGCCAGACATGCTAGAACTCCAATATGAACTGGAATCAAAGGCAGCCAAGTGGTATGCCACTATTGATATTGCAAATGTGTTTTTCTCGATCCCTTTGGCTGTGGAGTGCAGACCACAGTTTGCCTTCACTTGGAGGGGTGTCCAATACACCTGGAATCAACTGCTCCAGGGGTGGAAACACAGCCCTACCATCTGCCATGGACTGATCCAGGCTGCCCTGGAAAAGGGTGAAGCTCCAAAACATCTGCAATACGTTGATGACATCATCGTATAGGGCATTACAGGAGAAGCAGCTTTTGAGAAAGGGAAGAAAATAGCCCAAATCCTTCTGAAAGCCAGTCTTGCCATATAAATAAGTAAGCTCAAAAAAAAACCTGCACAAGACATTCAGTTTGTGGGATTAAAATGGCAAGATGAATGTCATCAGATCCCAATGGATGTGATCAACAAAATAACAGCTATGTCTCCACCACCTAGTAAGAAAGAAACTCAGGCTTTCTTAGGTGTCGTTGGCTTTTGGAGAATGCACATTCCAAACTACAGTATGATTGTAAGCCCTCTTTATCAGGTTACCTGAAAGAATAATGATCTTAAATGGGGTCCTGAGCAACAACAAACCCTTGAACAAATTCAATGGGACACAATTCAAGCAGTAGCCCTTGGGCCAGTTTGAACTGGGCAAGATGTGCTCTACACCACAGCTGGGGAGAATGGCCCTACTTGGAGCCTCTGGCAGAAAGCACCAGGGGAGACTCGAGGTCAACCTTTGGGCTTTTGGAGTCAGGGATATAGGGGATCTGAGGCCTGCTATACTCCAACTGAAAAAGAGATATTGGCAGCTTATGAAGGAGTTTGAGCCTCTTCGGAAGTGATTGGTACTGAAGCTCAGCTCCTTTTGGCGCCCCGGTTACCAGTGCTGGGATGGATGTTTAAAGGGAGGGTTTCCGCTAAACATCACACAACTGATGCTACATGTAATAAGTGGGTTGTGCTGATTACACAATGAGCTTGGATAGGAAGTCCCAGCCATCCAAGAATCTTAGAAATGATTATGGACTGGACAGAAGGCAAAGATTTTGGGATGTCATCACAGGAAGAGGTGACACGTGCTGAAGAAGCCTCAACTGCCAGAACATAAGCAATATGCCTTCTTTACTGATAGGTCCTGCCACGTTAAAGGAAAAATTCACACAGACGTGGGTACCACTAGGCTTGCTTTGATCACAACTCAGAGTCGGGCCACCATGTCAGTGAGTGGCAGAGAACAAAGGGATACAGCACAGCTTATATACACTTATCAAATCATTAATCAATGTATGAAGTTTTTAGAAGTTTCCTTTGGTCTTGTCAGTTCTGCAAATCCATCACCTGACCCTGTCCCAGCCGATTCATCTATTCGGTTCCAGTCTCTGCCTCGGTTCCAAGGTCCTCCTCAGATCATGATCTTCTTTCTGCCTGCTTTAGCTCACACAATCCTTCAAGCACACTTAGTCTTTGAACAAGCAATTCCTATTCATATATACTAATTTTTCTAAAAACACCTGCGTTTCTGAGAGAACCTGTGCATACAAATTGATCGTCTATTGTTTCTTTATTTTCCTACTGATTAACTTGACTAAGTTTTAAACAAGCCTTGGATTAGGGCTATACAAGGGCCAAGGCCTGATTCTGCCATTTAGCAGCTTCAGCACTTTAAATTTCTTAATTCAAAATACATTTTCTTTAACAAGCATCGGAGGTGGAATGCGGCTGTATGGAGTCCCCTACAACAAGTTGCAGAAACTGCTGAAGGAGAAGGTGAATTGAGTCAGTTTGCAGAGGTGAAAGCTATCCAGCTGGCTTTAGACGTTGCTGAAGGAGAAAGGTGGCTGACACTTTACCTCTATACTGACTCATGGATGGTGGCAAATGCCCTGTTGGGGGTGGTTAAGGCAATGGCAGCAGAGTAATTGGTAGCACAGAGGTAAACTCATTTGGGCTGCTGCATTATGGCAAGATATTGCTGCCCAGGTACAGAACCTGGTTTTGAAGGTACGTTCCCAAGAGTCGGGGCACTGAAGAACATCTAAATAACCAGCAAGTAGATAAAGCAGTCAAGATTGAAGTGGCTCAGGTAGGTTTGGATTGGCAACATAAAGGTGATTTTTTTTATAGCTCACCGGGCCCATGACACCTCAGGCCATCAAGGAAGAGATGCAACTTATAAATGGGTCTGAGATCAAGGGGTGGACTTGACCATGGACATTATTGCACAGGTAATCCATGAATGTGAAACATGCTGCAATTAAGCAAGCCAAGCGGTTGAAGGCTCTCTGGTTTGGAGGTTGATGGCTGAAATACAAATATGGGAAGGGAGTCCTAGCAGATTGACTACATCGCATTCCCACAAACCCCTCAAGGCAAGCACCATGTGCTTACAACGGTGGAAGCAACCACTATCCTGGGCCTTGAAAAGGAAGTCTTATGGAGACATGGCATCCCAGAAAGAATTGAATCAGACAACAGAACTCATTTTTGAAACAACCCCATAGATACTTGGGCCAAAGAGCATGGCATTGAGTGGGTATATCACATTCCCTATCATGCACCAGCTTCTGGGAAAATTGAACTATGTAACGGACTGTTAAAGACTACACTGAAAGCAATGTGTGGTGGGACCTTCAAACACTGGGATACACATTTAGCACAAGCCAAGTGGTTAGTCAACACTAGAGGATCTGCCAGCAGAGCTGGCCCTGCCCAATCAAAGCTTTTGCGTACTGTAGAGGGGGACAAAGTTCCTGTAGTGCATGTAAAAGTTATGCTGGGGAAAACAATTTGGGTCATTCCTGCCTCAGGCAAAGGCAAACCCATTCGTGGGATTGCTTTTGCTCAAGGGCCTGGGAGCACTTGGTGGGTAAGGCGGGAGGATGGGGAAGTTTGATGCGTGCCTCAAGGGGATTTGATTTTGGGTGAAAATGGTTAATGAATTGAGTTGTGTGATGCTGATTGCTACATAACACTTTATATTATTAGTTCTATGGTGGCTATATGCCCATCACTGCACTGGGCACCTCGCGGCACCTGTCTCCACCACTCTGGATTTGTGGATCTAAATCCAACTCCCTTCCAATTGCCACATTAATGAAGAATGAACTTTGATGAAAATGGACAAGTGCAGCAGTGATGGAACCAGAACTGGCTTCAGCATGCAACAATCCAACACCTCGCACCATCTTTCCTGCCCTGAAAGACTGTTATGAGAGATGGAGCCAAAGTCATGGACTAAATTAAATTAATGGACATTTCATAAATATAGCCCACAGACTAATGGAATGATGTCTGTGTGTATATATCAAAAGACCAGAAAGGTGATGGTGTCTTGGAAAGTGTGGGACCTGGGCATGTTGTAAATGGTACAGTATAAGGGGTGGATACTTGTGATGTTTTTAGTTGTTGCCAAGTAATGTTTATACTAAGTGAAGGATTTTTCAGCTTCTCACGCCCTGCCAGTAAGAAGGCTGGAGGGGCATGGGAAACTGGGAGGGGACACAGACAGGATAGGTGACCCAAACTGGCCAAAGGCATATTCCATACCATAGAACATCATGTTCAATATATAAAAAGGGGGAAGTTAACTGGGGTGTGTGTGGGTGGTAGGTGGGTGAGTTGTTGTTTTTTTTTCCTTGAGTTTTATTTCTCTTTCTCTTTTTGTTATCTCCCTTTCCATTATTACCCTTTCCATTATTACTACTACTACTATTATGGTATTTTACTTCAGTTATTAAACTGTTCTTAGCCCATGGGGTTTACCTTTTTTTTCTTATTCCCCTCCCCATCCCACCAGGAGAGGGGGGGAGTGAGTGAGCAGCTGTGTGGTATTTTGTTGCTGGCTGATTTTAAACCAGTGTAGTCCTGTTTTCAGCAGACCATATCTTTGGACCACATGTTGAGGTGTAATTGACGTACGGAATTAGACTCTATAACTCGAAAGTTATAAAGTAGGTATGTTTATTGCGCGCAGATGCACGGGGGATTGCTCCTCCACAAGCGTGCATGCCCGAAGTGACGAACCATCTCACATTTATACAATAAAACAAATGAATATTCAATTAACGCCTATACATATTCATTACCTAAACCCCGCTTCGTATGTTAATTAGCTTATCAGTCCTTTGCCTGGAATGTGGTGGTCTTGCAGGTTTGTAGGTGATTCATGTCCTTGTGACCATCCCTGACCATCCGATCTTCTTCAGCAAGGAGACTTAGCACTCCCTCCCTCTAGATAGCATTGGAATGTCTCTCATCCTTTTCTCATTCTTTTTTAAATAGCCCCTTTGTTAGAGGAAGAAGGGCAGGCATCTCCTCAAAACTGTAGGCGTCTCCTCAAAGCTGTGTGCCTATGTGACCAGACACCGCACCCATGACCGGTCACCATACCCACATTCCTTGAGCAGACGTATACAATCACAGTCGATGTCCATTGTCCCCATTTCACACTATTTCTCCATATCAATCCCCCCTTTTCTATCAAACTAAGTAAATTCTTTTACTTAAGCAGTCTTCCCGAATGATATAAAGCATCATACATAAGTGTTACCCTTTTAAACATTCTCCAAACCCACAAATATAACATAATGGTTAGTATTAAGGAAATTCCTAAACTGATCAATAAGATCACAATGGGGTGTACCAGAGTGTTAAGAATTCCTGTTGCAGAAGGTGACCAGCCAAAGACAGTATCCCACCAATTATGGTTTCCATCCTGTTCTACCTTTTTTGAAACTTTCTTGATCGCCTCTACATCATGATGGATCATAAGAAGAGTTTCGTGTCCCTTTTCTTTGGTTTCTTCCAGTATACGTTGTAAATCTGCATGTTTTAATAGTTCTTTTATACTACTTATATTTAGTCCTATGGGGGTAGAAATTATCATCTGTGATAGGGTAAAGTTGGATTTTAAGAATTGATGAGACACTACTGGGGCTGAGTAACTAAAATTGCATCCTGTGATTCCCGTGAATTAAAGCACATGGTTGTATTTAGAAGGGTAAATTCCTTATCTACCTTTCTGACACTAATCAGGGTGTCTCCCGAAATCTTGGTGTTATCCTTTTCATTATATGTTTGACACCCTACTTTTATCCTATCTCCTAATTTTCCCCATAATCGGTCGACTTTGTGTACATCCTCCCGGTCCCATCGATTCCTTTGGTACACCTCGTTTTCAGAAAAAAACACCATAGCTAGTTTTGTCTTTGAGTCCACCTTTCCCATGATTCCAGTGTGTTTTTTCTGGGCATGATTCCAAGGCCAGTGTAAGAAACTATGGAATAGGGTATTGTTTATTAAGATTTATGTTAAGCCCAATGTAAAGATTAGGCAACAAAAGATAAGATAACCGCCAGGTGTCCAGGATGCCGCTTGTGAAAGATAAGATAACCGCCAGGTGTCCAGGATGCCGCTTGTGCATATGAATGAAGGGTCAACACCTCCACTACTTCATGAACACGAAAGTAAAAAAAAAGGTATAAAAAGGGACTGTTTGAACTGCTCAGGACAGCAGTTGGAGGAGCGCAGACTCCCCTGTCGTCCAGCGCTGTTTTTGCTCATATTCTACTTGCTATAATTAATAAAAATTTTAATTGGATTATGATCTATTGTGGTCTCAATTTATAACAATTCTGGTGCTGTGACTCGGATAAGGAACGGTGGGCTTTGGTCCTCCGGGGAGGCGCCCTGCGACATTTCGCGGCCCCGCGACCAACAGCTTACTCCAACCTTACCGACGAACCTAAATTCTAGAATAATGAGCAAAGGAGAAACCGGTAAAATCCCATAAAAATTCTGTGCACGGGAGTCCGGACGAAGACGCAGGACGCATAAGTATATTGCGAAGTTGTTCGCGGGTTTGCCGTTCGGGCGGGATTGGGTTTCCTGGGATATAACAAGTGAGAGGTTCGATATACTGAACCAAGCGAGTGCGGACTCTTAAGTACTGCGTCTCCCATCTCCTGCGAGGGACTGGGCCAGGAACAAGGGGAGCGAGTGAGTGTATGTTTGTGGATATTCCAGAAGATGGGGGCGAAGGGCAGCAAGCCTTTGACTCCCATGGGAAGGGTACCCATTGTACCTAAGAATACCCCTCTGGCATATATCTTAGACAATTGGAGATATTTCCCTGGAACTCTAGGGAAAGATAAGCAGAAGATGATAGAATATTGTACTAAGATATGGGGAGGGAAGAAAATTTCTAAAAATGTCTTTTGGCCAGTCTATGGGTCAGAAGAAGATTGGGTAAGACAGCAATTAAACCTCTGGGTTAATAATAAAAAAACCCTTAACCCGGAGGAGAGTCGATATGCGGAAGCGTGGTTAGAAAGACCGGGAGCTAGACTTTACCCACTGAATGAAATAAAAACTAAACAAAAGAAAAAGCAGGAAGAGTTGGACGAAACCCTTCTAACCCCCCCCTCCTTACATTCCTCCTCCTGCTCCCGCAGAGGTCCCCAGAGCGCCCACTCCCCCACCAGAGTCGGAACAAGGGTCTCCCCCTCTTCCTAGACGCATAACTAGAAGTCAGAAAGGGGCAGCTCAGATGTACCCCCTAAGGGAAATACCCATGGGGGGACCTCAACCTGTGATCGGATATATTTCCGTACCCCTAAACTCGGCTGACCTACGAGATTTTAAAAGAATCGAGATGGGAAACTTAATTGAGGACCCACTCGGAGTGGCAGAAAGATTAAATCAATTTTTTTGGACCAAACCTTTATACTTGGGATGAGATGTAATCTATCCTTGGTCAATTATTTACTACCGAGGAAAGAGATATGATTAGACGAGCAGGAATGAGACTGTGGGATGCTCAGCATGCCCAGGGACCCCAAGCAGATATTAAATGGCCACTCCAAAGACCTAATTGGGATAATCAGGATCCAGTGCATAGAACTCATATGCAGGACCTGAGAACTATAGTAATTCAGGGGATTAGGGAAGCAGTACCCCGTGGCCAGCATATCAATAAAGCATTTAATGAAATGCAAAAGAAAGATGAAAGCCCTACTGAGTGGCTGGAACGACTGAGGAAAGCCCTTCAGCTGTACTCTGGGGTAAATCCAGACGACCCTTTAGGGTAAGCGCTCCTAAAAACTCAGTTTGTGGCAAATAGGAGAGTCAGGGGCTCTATATCTTAGGGGACCGGAGTCATCATGAGCCCTTGATAAAATTAAAAATAGGTCCCCACAAACAAGAGTTCACCTTTTTAGTAGACACTGGGGCTGAGAAATCAACTATTAAGCAAATACCTGAGGGATGTAAAGTTTCCCCTGAAAAAGTACAAGTAATTGGGGCAAAAGGAGAACCCTTTAAAGTAAGCAAAATCAAAAATGTGGTATTCGAAACTGAAAATAAATTTGGAATGGGTGAACTCTTGCTCGTCCCTGAAGCAGAATTTAATCTGTTAGGACGAGATTTAATTGTTGAATTGCAATTAGAAATTAAAATAAAAAATCAAGAGCTAACAGTGATATGGAGAAATAGTGTGAAATGGCGACTATGGACATCGATTGTGATTGCATATGTCTGCTCAAGGAATGTGGGTATGGTGACTGGTCATGGGTGCGATGTCTGGTCACATAGGCACACAGCTCTGAGGAGACAACTACAGTTTTGAGGAGACGCCGGCCCTTCTTCCTCTAACAAAGGGGCTATTTAAAAGAGAATGAGAAAAGGATGAGAGATATTCCAATGCTATCTAGAGGGAGGGAGTGCTAAGTCTCCTTGCTGGAGAAGATCGGATGGTCACAAGGACATGAATCACCTACAAACCTGCAAGACCACCACATTCCAGGCAAAGGACTGATAAGCTAATTAACATACGAAGCGGGGTTTAGGTAATGAATATGTATAGGCGTTAATTGAATATTCATTTGTTTTATTGTATAAATGTGAGATGGTTCGTCACTTCGGGCATGCACGCTTGTGGAGGAGCAATCCCCCGTGCATCTGCGCGCAATAAACATACCTACTTTATAACTTTCGAGTTATAGAGTCTAATTCCGCACGTCAGTTTGGCGAGCCAGCCAGGAGGATTTCTGCTCGGCTGAGGGACCAGCTGCGGAGCGGACGCTCCTAGGCGCGCCCCGGGAGATTTCCTCGGAGGAGCCTCCTCTTCTCAGCTGTTCACCCGGGAGCAGAAGAGAAACCCCTGGATCCACGGATAAAACGGTATGTTTAGAAATGGGGCGGCTGGTGAGACGCACGGAGACGTCCGGCGCGCATCATAGTCCCCAGGAGGAAAGGTACCTTGGGAGGGGGTTTGCTGACCAAGGGGTGGCCGCTAGCGATCTTGAGGGCAGATCGAGCAAACCCGAGGTTACTGCCATTCCTAAAAGCCCGGAGGCCTCGTGACGGAAAGCGGGGGGCGGGACGGAATAAGGCGGAATCTCACAGGAACAAGAGGGACCTCACAGCAAAAGTAAAAGGGAAACTTTTGCGTAGGAAAAAGAGGAAGCTAAAAACTTCCTTTAGGTTGTCTTAAGAATTGGGGAGTTCCTGGAACGTAACAACTGAAATAGCGCTCTGTGTCTTGTTTGTTCTATGTGTTGTCTTGTTATATGTTCAAAACTCGGAGTTATGAAATGTATGTTGAAAAATATTAACATTCTGGTAATTCGTGGCAAATAGCGGAAAACTTAACACTCTGCTTAAGACCAGGAAAAATTGGTTTTTGTTTGTTGTTTGGGTTTTTTTTTTGGCAATTGTTCATTGAAATGCATACTTTGTGAACTGTTAGTGTTCCTAAGAGTTTGTACATAAGTGCACAGTACCGTATAACATACTGCTTGTGTGACTGCGGGCTGCCCGGAGAGTGTGAATGGTGTGATTGAGATGCGCATTTTGATTTTCCGTGTATAGCTTAATTATTTTGACTGAGTGTGAGTGCAAGAGTGCTTGAGACAGGCGTTTGAGTGCAAAACGAGTAAGAAGCTCTATCCGCGTTTCTGACCTTGGGTGGCTAAGGCGGCCGGAAAAAAAAAAAAGAAAAACCAAAGTAATTAAAATTGCAAAATGGGAAATGGAAGAAGTAAGCCCTGTGAAAAATCGCCCTTGGGCTGTATATTAAAACATTGGAGTGATATTTTAGGACATGGTGGTACCGAAAATAGAAGGAAATTGGTTAAATATTGTAATCAGTGGTGGCCTTTGTATAAATTGGAGAGTGATGCGAAATGGCCTCAGGAGGGAGGAACGTTAGATTATAACACTCTCCTGCAATTAATGTTGTTACTGAGGACAGAGGGAAAATGGGATGAAGTATCATATGCAGACATGTTCTTTGTCCTCCAGGACAAACCTGAGTGGCAAAAGGACTGTGGATTAGTACCCCCTCGGGATCCTATGGTACTAGCACTAGAAAGAGTGCGGGATTAACATCACCTGATCTTTGATTGTGGCTCTAGAAAAGGATAGGAAAAACCTGAGACCTAAACTAGAAAGATATTCTTATTGAAATTTTTGTGTTAAAAAGTTCAGGTTGCGGTTCCTTCTGTGGAGCAACCAGAATGAAACACGTTGTAAGATATAAAAACTTGTACTGATGCATGTAAAACCTGAGGCGTGTGTGTGTGTGTGTGTAAGTGTTGGGGTGAGTTTGTACAAACCCCCGTACCCCCTCGAAGGTGCGACTGAATCATGCTGGGATGCATGGCAGGATGTTTTCTGTTTGCCTGCGAAGGCCTGATATGTAATAACACAGACTTAAAGCAACAAGTAGCAGATTTGCATTCAGGGTAAGAAAGAGTTAAAACAGAAGTGCTGCTGCAGAGGCAGGCTTGTGTAACCTGCAGAGCAGGAAGAGCATCTCCTGCCCCGAACCCTTCTGCTGTGGAGGAGGAGGGGGTTGCTGTTGCTGACAATTGAGCAGAAGGACCTGACAATGTCACCCCAATTGCTGCAGCATTTGCAGTACAACAGGACCGGTAACGGCCCCTTTAGGGCAGGCAATGGGTATGAGGTGGAATTTTAGTGAATACAAAACCAACTTATTTGGTGTTAAACTTCAGTAAAAAAAAAAAAAAATTTGTTACAGTTGTGGGAGCTGCTGGCCACCAGGAAAACATCCTGAAACCTTTAAAGTACAAAGTAAAAAAACCAAAACAAATAAGAATGCCAAATTCACTAAAATCTTTGTTGGCATGAGATTTATTAGAACATCTAGACGTTTAAAGAAGGGGAAATGAAATTAAAAGTTAAATACGATCAAGTAATTGAAATATTCAGCTTATCTTTAATTCAACAGAACAGAGGAAAAGAGGACCTCCCTGAAGTAAAAGAAATTTTTAACCAGGTGTATCTGAAAATAAATTCCAGGAAAGGTGAAAAATGCTTTACCTGTTACAGTAAAAATGATAAGGGGGAGGCTTGCCCAGTTCCGATAAAACCAATATCCCTTGGTCAGCAAGGCTGTGGGGATATTGGCAGAAAAAGTGAAGTGAAATAAAATACACTCTGTAGTAGTTCTACTAATGTAAATCTGTGTGTTTTGCCATGACAGTGACTTGTTATGGGATGTGCAGATGAAACTGCATTGACAATGAAGTACAAGGAATAAGGTTGGTCAGGTGCCTCCTACCATAGTCAAGGGCAAGACTGGGTTGGCCTCTGTGTTTGCCACCAAGAAGAATCTTGAGCTCCGCTGCTGGCTGCAACCCAGTAGGCGTTGAGCGGTGGGAACATATGCCATGCCAGACCTCGGTGTGAGGAATGGCCCCCTCTGTTATAAGAGGGTCATCCAGGAAGGAAGAACATAAGGTGGCCCATAGAGGCACTGATTTGGAAATTGGAAACTGCCTGGCCGACCATGAGGCCAGACGAGTAACAGAGGAGGTAGGAAAGGAGGAATTATCCTTAATACCAGACAATAAAATCCAAACTGTAAGTACAGATCAAGAGCCAAACTATTCTAAAGAAAACTTAAAGGTAATTCAGGACATGAATTATAAAATAAAATTAAGTAAGTGGACTTATTTAAGGGATGATTGTATAGTGGTACCATCCAATTTAATATGGACCACAGCCCTATTATTAATAAGACGCATTGGGGAGCTGATACTTTATATAAAAGTCTAAATCAGAAATTGATAGGGCGGAACTTGTATACTGTAATAAAACAGGTGACTCAGCAATGTGAAATGTGTCTACGCAATAATCCCAATACAGCAAATAAAATAAAACTAGGGAACATTAGCAGAGGGAATGTTCTAGGGCAACATTGGCAGATCGATTTCTCGGAACTTCCTAGAAAAGGGGGGTATCGATATTTGTTGGTACTAGCAGATACCTTTTCAGGTTGGCCAGAAGCCTTCCCGTGCAGAACTGCTAAAGCCCGGGAAGTGACCAAAATACTACTCCAAGAGATAATACCTAGGTTTGGAGTCCCAGCAGTAATGTCCTTGGATAGAGGACCACATTTTGTGTCCAGAATAGTACAACAGATCAGCCACCATCTAGGAATAGATTGGCAATTACATACCCCATACTGACCACAATCGAGTGGCCAGGTGGAAAAGATGAATCATCTAATCAAACAACAGATTGTCAAGTTAGGCCAAGAAACAAATCTAACTTGGCCCCAGTCTTTGCCATTAGCTCTTACACGAATTCGAACTAGACCAGAGCAAAAGAGGGGCTTAGCCCATTTGAAATTTTATATGGACGACCCTATGGGGTACAAAAGGGGATGTCTTCACAGATTGGTGAAGAAACAATGACTTCCTATATGGTGGCACTAAACAAACAATTAATAAGAATTGAGAAGCATGTGATGGGAACACGCAGTAGGGGTCTGGATGGACCTGTTCACGATATACAACCAGGGGACTATGTATACGTTAAGTGTTTTGCAGATAAAACCCTGGAACCACAGTGGACCGGACCTTTTCAAGTCCTGCTCACCACCTACACTGCAATCAAGGTTGAGGGACAGAATTCTTGGATTCACCATACCCGGATTAAGAAAGCCCCTGCAACTTCGTGGAAAGTAACCCCAGATAAAAAAGAACTGAAACTCAAATTTACTCGGACAAATGGGAACAATGTGGGTGGCAATTAAAGCTGCAAAGTGGGAAGCCTATGTAAACAGGCAGAAAGCCTGAAGCAGCCGTTCTCCTGAAGAATTCCCTTGCTGCCGAGAAGATGGTACACCCCGTGGCTCGAAGCAACCGAGTCGACGGGCAAGGCAGAGGAGGAACAAACTGTGGAGAAAAGAACCAGAACAATGGGACACTAAAGCAACAATGGCCGAACTTCCCCAGGACTGGAGTAGTCCAGGACACCATGTCTGAACTCCAGAAAAGGTTAGATCAACGTAAGAAAGATCGTGAGGCGGGCAGGTCATGGTATGAAAACTGGTTTAATATCTCACCTTGGCTAACCACTTTGTTGTCTGCTTTAGCAGGACCACTTATTATGTTGATTCTGGGACTTATATTTGGGCCTTGTATATTACGCTACACTTTATTAGAGAACGGTTTGACATAGCTAAATTGCTTATTTTAACTACGAGGTCTAGGGCAAAATATAAGAGTGTATCTATTAATGAGGATGAAGATTGTTGCGAATGCGTTATGCCACGTGAGAACTATGCCTATTGTAATTGTGAGGTTATTGCCTTGTGAGTGTTATGATAAATGTTGGGATTGTGGAAAAAGGTTTGTTCGCAGTGCCGAGAATGAAAGCAGCGTCTAATAAACAATAAAAGGATAAAAAGAAAAAAAGGGGGGGATTGTAAGAAACTATGGAATAGGGTATTGTTTATTAAGATTTATGTTAAGCCCAATGTAAAGATTAGGCAACAAAAGATAAGATAACCGCCAGGTGTCCAGGATGCCGCTTGTGAAAGATAAGATAACCGCC
Organism: Falco peregrinus; assembly: GCF_023634155.1. NCBI lineage: Eukaryota > Metazoa > Chordata > Aves > Falconiformes > Falconidae > Falco > Falco peregrinus. The sequence goes on from NC_073743.1 coordinate 21,035,963, forward strand.
AGGTGTCCAGGATGCCGCTTGTGCATATGAATGAAGGGTCAACACCTCCACTACTTCATGAACACGAAAGTAAAAAAAAAGGTATAAAAAGGGACTGTTTGAACTGCTCAGGACGGCAGTTGGCGGAGCGCAGACTCCCCTGTCGTCCAGCGCTGTTTTTGCTCATATTCTACTTGCTATAATTAATAAAAATTTTAATTGGATTGTGATCTATTGTGGTCTCAATTTATAACAGCCAGTTATCAGGCTCTTGCTTGTAGGCAAGAGAGAGGGTACAAAAAAACACAAATGGTTTAAAGCCACTATTGATCATTTTAAGAATCTAAACGTTCCTCATATAAAATCTGTTTTGATCAAAATATCTTTGTTTGAGTTGGGGCTTACTGATAACAAGTTGGGCAAGACTGGCCACTGGCTCAGTCCCAGACTCTTTTGTTCTATATTGTTTGTTGTGGTGCCCTTCCCATATGGTGGATCCACAACCGCTCAGGTTCACTTACTTGCCACCCACATTGTTCCCATTTGTCCGAGTAAATTTGAGTTTCAGTTCTTTTTTACCTGGGGTTACTTTCCACGAAGCGGCAGGGGCTTTCTTAATCAGGGTATGGTGAATCCAAGAATTCTGTCCCTCAACCTTGATTGCAGAGTAGGTGGTGAGCAGGACTTGAAAAGGTCCGGTCCACTGTGGTTCCAGGGTTTTATCTGTAAAACACTTAACGTATACATAGTCCCCTGGTTGTATATCGTGAACAGGTCCATCCAGACCCCTACTACATGTTCCCATCACATGCTTTTCAATTCTTATTAATTGTTTGTTTAGTGCCACCATATAGGAAGTCATTGTTTCTTCACCAATCTGTGAAGACGTCCCCTTTTGTACCCCATAGGGTCATCCATATAAAATTTCAAATGGGCTAAGCCCCTCTTTTGCTCTTGGTCTAGTTTGAATTCATGTAAGAGCTAATGGCAAAGACTGGGGCCAAGTTAGATTTGTTTCTTGACCTATCTTGACAATCTGTTGTTTGATTAGATGATTCATCTTTTCCACCTGGCCACGCGATTGTGGTCGGTATGGGGTATGTAATTGCCAATCTATTTCTAGACGGTGGCTGATCTGTTGCACTATTCTGGACACAAAATGTGGTCCTCTATCCGAGGACATTACCGCTGGGACTCCAAACCTAGGTATTATCTCTTGGAGTAGTATTTTGGTCACTTCCCGGGCTTTAGCAGTTCCGCACGGGAAGGCTTCTGGCCAACCTGAAAAGGTATCTGCTAGTACCAATAAATGTCGATACCCCCCCTTTTCTAGGAAGTTCCGAGAAATCGATCTGCTAATGTTGCCCTGGAACATTTCCTCTACTAATGTTCCCTAGTTTTATTTTATTTGCTGTATTGGGATTATTGCGTAGACACATTTCACATTGCTGAGTCACCTGTTTTATTACAGTATACAAGTTCCGCCCTATCAATTTCTGATTTAGACTTTTATATAAAGTATCAGCTCCCCAATGCGTCTTATTAATAATAGGGCTGTGATCCATATTAAATTGGATGGTACCACTATACGACCATCCCTTAAATAAGTCCACTTATTTATTTTTATTTTATCATTCATGTCCTGAATTACCTTTAAGTTTTCTTTAGAATAATTTGGCTCCTGATCTGTACTTACAGTTTGGATTTTATCATCTGGTATTAAGGATAATTCCTCCTTTCCTACCTCCTCTGCTACTTGTCTGGCCTCATAGTCGGCCAGGCGGTTTCCAATTTCCAAATTAGTGCCTCAGTGGGTCATCTTATGTTCTTCCTTCCTGGATGACCCTCTTATAACAGAGGGGGCCATTCCTCACACCGAGGTCTGGCATGGCATATGTTCCCACCGCTCAACGCCTACTGGGTTGCAGCCAACAGCGCAGCTCAAGATTCTTCTTGGTGGCAAACACAGAGGCCAACCCAGTCTTTCCCTTGACTATGGTAGGAGGCACCTGACCAACCTTATTCCTTGTACTTCATTGTCAATGCAGAGTTTCATCTGCACATCCCATAACAAGTCACTGTCATGGCAAAACACACAGATTTACATTAGTAGAACTACTACAGAGTGTATTTTATTTTAGTTTTCATGCCAATATCCCCCACAGCCTTGCTGACCAAGGGATATTGTTTTTATCGGAACTGGGCAAGCCTCCCCCTTATCATTTTTACTGTAACAGGTAAAGCATTTTTCACCTTTCCTGGAATTTATTTTCAGATACACCTGGTTAAAAATTTCTTTTACTTCAGGGAGGTCCTCTTTTCCTCTGTTCTGTTGAATTAAAGATAAGCTGAATATTTCAATTACTTGATCATTTTTAACTTTTAGTTTCATTTCCCCTTCTTTAAACGTCTAGATGTTCTAATAAATCTCATCCCAACAAAGATTTTGGTGAATTTGGCATTATTTGTTTTCTTAGTTTGTACTTTAAAGGTTTCAGGATGTTTTCCTGGTGGCCAGCAGCTCCCACAACTGTAACAATTTTTTTTTTTTTTTACTGAGGTTTAACACCAAATAAGTTGGTTTTGTATTCATTAAAATTCCACCTCATACCCATTGCCTGCCCTAAAGGGGCCGTTACCGGTCCTGTTGTACTGCAAATGCTGCAGCAATTGGGGTGACATTGTCAGGTCCTTCTGCTCAATTGTCAGCAATAGCAACCCCCTCCTCCTTACCAGCAGAAGGGTTCGGGACAGGAGATGCTCTTCCTGCTCTGCAGGTTACACAAGCCTGCCTCTGCAACAGCACTTCTGTTTTGACTCTTTCTTACCCTGAATGCAAATCTGCTACTTGTTGCTTTAAGTCTGCCTGCAAAGGCATGATATGAAGAACACAAACAGCAAACACCCTGCCATGCGTCCAGCAGGACTCGGCCGCACCTTCGAGGGGCTACGGGGGTTTGTACAAACTCACCCCAATACTTTAACACTTTCACAGTGTCTTTGACTCTCCACACCCCGCTTTAGGTCTTACGTACATTAGTACAAGTTTTTATCTTACAACGTGTTTCATTCTGGTTGCTCCAGAGAAGGAACCGCAACCTGAGCTTTTTAACACAAAAATTTCAACAAGAACATCTTTCTAGCTTAGGTCTCAGGTTTTTTTCCTATCCTTTTCTAGAGCCATAATCAAAGATCAGGTGATGTTAATCCCGCACTCTTTCTAGTGCTAGTACCATAGGATCCCGAGGGGGTACTAATCCACAGTCCTTTTGCCACTCAGGTTTGTCCCGGAGGATGAAGAACATGTCTGCATACGATACTTCGTCCCAGTTTCCTGCTCTTCTGAGAAATAACATTAATTGCAGGAGAGTGTTATAATCTAACGTTCCTCCCTCCTGAGGCCATTTCGCATCACTCCCCAATTTATACAAAGGCCACCACTGATTACAATATTTAACCAATTTCCTTCTATTTTCGGTACCACCCTGTCCTACGATATCCCTCCAATGTTTTAATATACAGCCCAAGGGCGATTTTTCACAGGGCTTACTTCTTCCATTTCCCATTTTGCAATTTTAATTACTTTGTTTTTCTCCGGCCACCTTAGCCACCCAAGGTCGGAAACGCGAATAGAGCTCCTTACTCGCTTTGCACTCAAACGCCTGTCTCAAGCACTCTTGCACTCACACTCAGTCAAAATAATTAAGCTATACACGGAAAATCAAAATGCGCATCTCAATCACACCATTCACACTCTCCGGGCAGCCCGCAGTCACACAAGCAGTATGTTATACGGTACCGTGCACTTATGTACAATTTTTAAGAACACTAACAGTTCACAAAGTATGCATTTCAATGAACAATTGCCAAAAAACAAACAACAAACAAAAAACCAATTTTTCCTGGTCTTAAGCAGAGTGTTAAGTTTTCCGCTATTTGCCACGAATTACCAGTATATTATTATTTTTCAACATACATTTCATAACTCCAAGTTTTGAACATGTAACAAGACAACACATAGAACAAACAAGACACAGAGCGCTATTTCAGTTGTTACATTCTAGGAATTCCCCAATTCTTAAGACAACCTAAAGGAAGTTTTTAGCTTCCTCTTTTTCCTACGCAAAAGTTTCCCTTTTACTTTTGCTGTGAGGTCCCTCTTGTTCCTGTGAGATTCCGCCTTATTCCGTCCCGCCCCCCGCTTTCCGTCACGAGGCCTCCGGGCTTTTAGGAATGGCAGTAACCTCGGGTTTGCTCGATCTGCCCTCAAGATCGCTAGCGGCCACCCCTTGGTCAGCAAACCCCCTCCCAAGGTACCTTTCCTCCTGGGGACTACGCTGCGCGCCGGACGTCTCCGTGCGTCTCACCAGCCGCCCCATTTCTAAACATACCGTTTTATCCGTGGATCCAGGGGTTTCTCTTCTGCTCCCGGGTGAACAGCTGAGAAGAGGAGGCTCCTCCGGGGAAATCTCCCGGGGCGCGCCTAGGAGTGTCCGCTCCGCAGCTGGTCCCTCAGCCGAGCAGAAATCCTCCTGCCTGGCTCGCCAAAATGACGTACGGAATTAGACTCTATAACTCGAAAGTTATAAAGTAGGTATGTTTATTGCGCACAGATGCACGGGGGATCGCTCCTCCACAAGCATGCATGCCCGAAGCGAGGAACCATCTCACATTTGTACAATAAAACAAATGAGTATTCAATTAACGCCTTTACATATTCGTTACCTAAACCCCGCTTCGTATGTTAATTAGCTTATCGGTCCTTTGCCTGGAATGTGGTGGTCTTGCAGGTTTGTAGGTGATTCATGTCCTTGTGACCATCTGATCTTCTCCAGCAAGGAGACTTAGCACTCCCTCCCTCTAGATAGCACTGGAATATCTCTCATCCTTTTCTCATTCTTTTTTAAATAGCCCCTTTGTTAGAAGAAGAAGGGCAGGCGTCTCCTCAAAGCTGTGTGCCTATGTGACCAGACACCGCACCCATGACTAGTCACCATACCCACATTCCTTGAGCAGACATATACAAATCACAATTGATGTCCATTGTCCCCATTTCACACTATTTCTCCTTATCATGATCTCAATTCCTTTAGACATCTTCCAAGGAGTTTACTCAACCAACAGCATATAATTTTGTTACACCTACATAAACTTACTTCATCTGGTTGCAATGACATCAGAAGTAGATTCTTCACAAGAACTGTTAAACTGCTGTTGAATAAACATTTAAGATTTATTTTCTGATAGCTGGTAGATATAAATTTTCTTGCCTTTTCCACTCCAACAAGTTCCAGGAAATAGATACAGAGAACATAATGGAAAACAAGAAATATTTTTCTATGAGCCAAGAATTAGACTTTTAAAATAAAAAGATGTGCAACATAGTTCTTTTAAAAACATATTTGACAGCTTTTTACCTTACAGCTGGGATGTCTGGAAAACTGTAGTAAACTGACTTCCAATTCCAGTAAGGCCCTCTAGAAAAGCCGCTTTCAGTTCCAGGAGAAATTTTTTCCTTAGTAACTAAAAGAATTCCAATTTCATGATCCATAACGGTCCAAGAACACTTAAAAGTCAACATCATCATAAATTAGCTAAGTAAAACTAAAGTACTGAAGTATCTGGGGTTCATTTGAGGGATAACGAATCAGAACTTCACTAAGACTTCTAAACTCTATTTGAAATTTTAATAGAATTTTTGTCTCAAAAAATCTGTACCAAAATATTACATCCCACAAAAAACACCACTGAACTCTTGAACAGGCTTTTGCATTACTTTGCTCCTCTTCAGACATGCTCCGTCACCTCGATGTCTTTTTTGTAGCAAGGGGCCCAAAAGCGAACACCATATTTGAGCTGCAGCCTCATCAGTACCAGAATACAAAGGGAAAAATCAGTTCCCTAGTCCTGCTGGCCACATTATTTCTAATACAAGTCAGGATGATATTGGCCACCTTGGCACACTGCTGGCTTATGGTCAGCTGGCTGTCAACCAGCACCCCAAGTCCTTTTCCTCCAGGCAGCTTTCCAGCCACTCTTCCCCAAGCCTTTAGCATTAAGTGGGGTTGTTGATGTCACTCAAGTGCAGGACCTAGTCCTTAGCCCTGTTGACTTACATACAGTTAGCTTCAGCCCACCTGTGCAGATCCCTCTGTAGAGCCTTTCTACCCTCAAGCAGATCAACACTCCTGCCCCAACTTGGTGTCATCTGCTAACTTACTGAGGGTGCACTCTATCCCCTCATCCAGATCATCAATAAAGATATTAAACAAAATTAGAACCAATATTAATCCCTGGGGAACACTGTAGGGCAAGGCCTCAAGGACAAGAGTCTGAGCACTGTTAGCCTGATGAATGGAGACTTAGGACTTGTAGGGCATAAGCCCTGGGAACAAAGGAAGGAACAAGTTAACAGCACTGACAACCAGATGGACAGAGAGGGACATACAGCAAGATAAGGGAATGGATAGTGCTGATAAGGAACTTTGTTATTCATGTGGGGGGGGGGGGGGTGTGTTAAGAGATAGGGTAAAATTTAACGACTATGATAGTCTGCTTAGCTGTTTAGGGTAAAGTTTAAACGACTATGACAGTCTGCTTAGCTGTTTACCAAATTTTACATGGTTTGCTTGGGTGCTGTGATAAGGTATACGGGAGTAAAGAGCTTTATGACCATATAAGTCCAGAGAATAATTACAACCTTGCAAGAACAAGCCAAAGCCGGTTCTGCGGTTTGGACAAAGACCAGGACGTTTCTGAGCCTGCGCCAGGTGTGGGGGCAACTAGCGGAAGACTCGCCTGCCTTCATCCTCAGGACCCCCGACGACCACCACCAGGGGACACTGCACAAACTCAGTCGAAAAATATGGAAATGACTCGCAGAACTAATTTTAATACGAAGCGGGGATAGGTAATGCATATGTATAGGCGTATTGCAACATATTATGAATATGTAATGAGTTGCCCTATAAAAATAGAGCAAGTTTTCAAGTCGGGCGCGCACGGTTTTTGGCGGGACTACCCCCGTGCTGCCCAGCGCTGAATAAACATACCTACTTTACAGTCTTACAGATTGTGGAGTCTGCTTTCCGCACGTCACATGAAAGTCAAGTAGGAAAAAAAAACCCTAATCTTAGAATAAAGATTGATGCCAAGATAAAACAGACTAATCAGTACTTATTGTTTAAATGATGATCTGTGTAGCTCATGCTTAAGGTTTAATCAATCAGCGTCTAACACGTAGAAGGTAGAAACGTATATTAACGTAGAAGAATGGCTAATAAATCGACATCTTGCTTGCATCAAGCTATGTCCCATCTCTTCATTCACCACAGAACACCACTTGTGACCAAACACCAACTGGATGTAACACCATTCACCACAACTCTCTGGGCCCAGACATCCAGCCAGTTGTTTATCCAGAACAGTATACTTGTCCAAGCCTTGAGCAGCCAGTTTCTCCAGGAAAATGCTGTGGGAAATTGTGTCAAAGGCTTTACTAAAGGTCCAGGTAGACAACATCCACAGCCTCTCTCTCATCCACTAAAGTGGGTCACCTTGTCATAGAAGGAGATCAGGTTCGTCAAGCAGGACCTGCCTTTCGTAAACCCATGTTGACTGAGTCTGATCCCCCAGTTGTCCTGTATGCGCCATGTGATGGCACTCAGGATGATCTGCTCCATAACCTTCCCCAGCACCAAGGTCAGAATGACATGCCTGTAGTTCCCCAGGTCCTCCTTCTGTCCTTGTAGATGGGTCACATTTACCAACCTCCAGTCAACTGGGACCTCCCCAGTTAGCCAGTGCTTCTGATAAATGATTTAGAGTGGCTTGGTGAGCACTTCCTCCAGCTCCCTCAGTACCCTTGGGTGGATCCCATCTGGCCCCATAGACTTGTACATGTCTAAGCAGTGTAGCAGGTCACTAACTATTTCCCCTTGGATTATTGGGGCTTAATTCTGCTCCCTGTCTTCCAGCTCAGGAGGCTGGGCATCCCCAAGAATAACTGGTTTTACTATTAAAGACTGAGACAAAGAAAGCATTATCTCAGCCTTTTCCTCATCCTTTATCACCACATTTCCCACCACCACCACCCAATAAAGGATAGAGATTCTCCTTAGCCCTCCTTTTACTGTTAATGTATTTATAGAAACATTTTTATTGTTTTTTGATACAGTAGCCAGATTAAGTTCCAATTGGGCTTTGGCCCTTCTAATTTTCTCTTTGCGTAACTTCATGACATCTTTGTAGTCCTCCCGAGTTTCCTGTATGTTCTTCCAAAGGTTAACACATGCACAAGCTCCAGCCAAAGCTCTGTTCAGCCAGACCAGTCTTCTTCCCCACCAGCTCAACCTTTGGGACATAGAGACAGCCTGCTCCTGTGCTTTTGACTACCTTCTTGAAGAATGCCCAACCTTCCTGGACTCCTTTGACCTTCAGGACTGCCTCCCAAGGGAGTCTGACAACCAGGCCCCTGGAATAGGCCAAAGTCTGCCCTCCAGAAGTCTAAGGTTCTGCTAACCCCCCCTTCTTTTTTCTCCAAGAATCAAAAACTCTATCATTTCACGATCACTGTGCCTAAGATTACCTCCAACCATCACATCACCCCCAAGTCCTTCTCTGTTCGCTAACAACAGGTCCAGCGGGGTGCCTTCCCTAGTTGGCTTACTCGCCAACTGATTCAGGAAGTTATAACTATCAAAAACAGCCAGCTGCACCAAGGCTTTTACCACCACATACCAGGTCAACTTCAATAAGTAGCTCCCACACCTTGTCCCAGCACAGCCACCAACCCCCCACAGGGTTTTAAAAGCTCATCTACTGTCAGTGCTGTTTTTTCATCCTCTTCAGGCCAGTCCACCTTGCTTCTTGCCTCTGCTGTGTCCAGAGCCTTCCTTTGCCAGGCTCTTCTTCCAGCCAGCCTCTGCTCATACAGGCCCCCTTCTCCCAGGGCCTCTCCTTGTCACTCCTACATCCAGGACACACCACTCTCCCCTCACCCCTCTGCTTTTTCCAGGTCTCTCTTCATCCAGTACTCCCCTCCCATACCCCTTAGAGCTATTTAACTACTTAGCAGGAACCAGCCACAGCTGCATCTTATCGACATCAGCCAACCCACTGCCCCTGAAGCCAGCCCACAGCTGTATATTATCAATGTTAATTAACCTGCCTTCATTCCTCTAGAATTCCTCTACATTATCACAGCTGAAAAATATAACAAAATATCAGGGGTGGGGTGGTGGTGGTGTTTGGAATGTGCCTCTAGCTTGCTTTGTTTTTTCAAAAACTTCTTCTATTTCTAGTTACAGTGAGGGCAAGTTTGCTTACTGTCAGGTATCATTTATATATGAGTTACATATGAAACAACTAGCCACAAGCTATTCAGACTAAACAATTTACATTCTCTATTCAGAAAACAGAAAGGGCCCAATTCTGAAGATTGTGGCTTGTGCATAGCCACTGATCACTGGTGGTGTTCATTTGAGCAGAAGTTAGCAGGATTAAGTCATAAATCTGTGCACCTGACATAAAACCTTCAAGGAAAATTCACACAAACAGATGTTTATCCTGAAGTTTAACAGTGAGCACACTTGAGAAAAACACAGAGGCCCTTCTGAACTGTATTTCTTACTGTCAAGAAATATATAGCTTTCATCTCACATAATGGAATATTTTGGTTTATTAAGTCTAACTTGAACAGATGAAACAGTAAGAAGTAGTTGTTAATAACTTATCTTTTAAATTCAGATGACTCTGCTATAGTTAAAGGGAATATCAACAGAAGGATCAAAAGGTAAAATGAACATAATGACTGAAGGATATATTTGTTACTGCTTTAGATCAGTAACTTCCAGCAAAATGTTTCTTTTGGTATTGATAGATGCAAAACTATTATCACTAGCACCTTTCTAGTCACAGGTTGTTTTACTATCCTTATAAACGTGATTATCTGGTTTCAAAATAACTCATTCAATACACCAATTTCACTGTATATAACAAGTTCAGAAGGAATAATTATCATAATCTAAATCAGTATATTGTCTGTGTGATTGTCTCCCTTCTACAATACCTGCATTTCCAAATGACAACTGTAAAACTCCTTGTAGATCATGCACAAATTCAAAGTTGCTATTCACGTTTGGCCTTAACTTTAATCACCTGAGCAGTGATCCATTAACATTTGTTGTGTGCCTATATCATGCCATTAAGTTGGGATCTCATTTAGGTGCTGCATCCTTAACATTGATAAAAGAAGCACTGCTTTCAGAATGAAAGCAAAGGAATAAATAAAGATTTTAACATGGAGAAAGTTCAAATGTTGCAAATGGTTCCTATCAAAAGGATGATATCAGGATATAGTTTTATGGAAAGCTAAATATTTATAAAATAATTTGGGCTTGTATTTAAAGGTCATCTAATTAAATAAGTAACATTAAATCAGTCTCAAATGTTCTTAAAGTATTTGTTTGCACCATTTACAATTAGCCAATAGAAAGTTGACTCATACTTCTCACATTTGACAAAGTGTTACTTCTAAAGCAATAAAAGATTTTAAGCTGTATTAGGCTACTAATATTTAAATGGGAATTGAGAATTGGCTTTGAGTCAGATTTGGCATGATCTCCTACTTTTCCTCCCAATGGTAAAAATTATTGCTGAATTTCCCATTTCACAGAAATGTTCTTTGGATACAACCGGACAAATTCTATCCAGATTTACACTCCGGAATCCCAAGCAGAGCCAGTAGAGATGCAAACTACAGCCCAGCAGCTATCTGCCAAAAGGTGACATGCTGTGATGTGCGTGTCTGCCATCTGGATACTGCTGTGGTAAAAACTAAATATTACAGTTATCCCAAGCACCTTTTTAAAGCCACTGTTCTTACTTTGAACATTTAAAGCAGTGTTTACTTCAGAGAAACACTAATCTGAATGTATGGAGAGTTAATTTGATCCCTGCAATGTAACACCTTTGTATTACAGCATTTGTAAAAGAACAGATAACTTAGTGGTTTCAGAGGAAGGATTTTAATGAGACAGGGTGTGGCTTTTTAAGAGTTCTTAGCCTGATACAGCAACATTTTATAAAGCCCTAATAGCATGGCTCTGCCATGATTATACACACCAGTTTCAATTGCTGTAGAATTATTTTCACTTCAGAACATTTTATGCCCAGAGTACATACAGGTTTAGTTTGCAATGCTCAAATCTACTATCTACAACAGGGTTTGTTTTGATCTCAACTGGCTTCCGTTTGGAGGTCATTTTACTAGCATATAACAGAATCAATGACATTTCTATTATACTTGATTCCTCTTTTCCATTCTCGACATAGCTCTGCTTCTGAAAAAATTAAATGACAAAGAAATACAACATATGCCCAAATTTTTTCTGTAGTATATACCAGATATTAATATAAGAATTCCAGTTCCTTCTTCAATGATAGTTTGCAGTAAAATTCCCATGGGTACAAAACCACACTGTGTCATACCCTCTTGACACAATATATAACAATATCCAGCAAGCTTAATACTCTACATAATATATTTTAACATCTGAGTCACAATTATTTTTAGACATCTAATTCTCTAAGCCTTTCTGTGTTATTGTAAGGACACTTTGGTCATCACATTTGTTCCCCATCCAAAGTAAGCTGGAATAATATCTGTCAAAAGCTCAGAACTCATTACAGAGCAGAGAGATTGCCATCAACCCCAAGTCTAGAGTTCCTCCTACTAGTGACATGCAGAAAGAGGCTGAGATTTTTAGTTTGATACAAACTTAATAGCCTTAAAATATTTGTAAAGGTGAATTTGAATTCCACTGTAATTCACCTATTTAATACAAATTTTAATCCATGTGAAACAGTGAAATATGCCTGCCTATTAAGGTTGTTTCCTTCTTTCGAGGATTTAAGTCTTCCCCTAATTAAATGAAATTGCAGAACTCCTGCCCATTTCACTGGGAGAACAATCAGATCCTTTCAGAACTTTACCAGGGACTACACCCTGCTATGCATGTTTTTACATGAGAATAAATCCATATCATCTAAAAGAATTTTTGCAATGAGACTTAATGCAAAAATTTAGCCCCATAACACAGAATCCAGAGTACAGTCAGTACTGTTTTCTCAACCCTTAGCATTTTAACTATCTTATTCAGTCCCAACAGGTTAGTTATAATCCATTTCATAGGATTCAGTATGTAGGAAAGGTCCAACAGCATTTAGCTGAAAAAATAAGAAATGTGCAATTGGAGCAGGGCATCTTGCTTGTTTCATTAACAAGCCCTAAGCATACATATGCTCAGTAGAGTGTCATGCTCAATCACACTCATCACATTAACCAAAGCAGCCCTCACTGTAGTTGCTTTGTGTCCTTATCAGACTGTGCTGTCTCTTCATCCTGGTAGATAGTCAAATTCTCACTTGGGCACACCTTACAAAACACTGAAGTCTTGGTATACAACCATTTCTAACACTTCCATAATTAGCTTGAGCTCTGACTTGGAGGGGGTTGGGGAAGGAGCAGAAGGAGAGAAAAAGCTGTGTGTTAAATATTATAAAGGCTTCCACCGTTTTATATGTAACGTCAGAGATAATTTCTGCATAAGGTCATTCTCATGGCTTTCATTATCACATATAGTTAGTCAAAACCACTTCAACCCCAGGCAATAAACACTCTGCAAAGAGAATATTAAGAGGGTATAAAAGCATCCTACTCACTTGGAAACTAACTTGGTTAAAAATGAAACAGTTTTGTAAAAAATAATGTAGTGTCAGGAAGGGCTTGTTCATACCTCAGATTTACTATGTGTGCACACAAATGAAAGCAAATTTTGCTTCTCTTGAAGGTAATGGCAGAAGTTCAACTCCAGTGAAGGCAGATCAGGTCTGTAACAGACTTAAATCTTGAAATAAATAGGATAGCCTTTTATGTACTTATATTTTAGGTCAAACAAATTCAATATACTCTATGGATCTTGAACGTCAAAATCCCACTTCTAGGACATCTCAGTTTCAGAGCTATATAGTGGCTCAGGTTTAAAAACAAAAAACAAAACAAAAAAAAAGCTTTAGGTGCCTGATGCTAGTTTAAGAGCAATTTAGGCACTTAATTCCAAAATAATAGCCCTGAAAATTCTTCTTCAAAAGCTTCTTAAACTTTCCAGGTGCCTCTATTATCATAAATACCCATTTCCAGTTCACCACAGACTAAACAGCTTCTTTCTTAAGTGTCATGGTGTTCCCTACTTAACTTACCACTTACCCATGGCCAGACGTAGACCCAAAGCTCTAGGACCAAGACCCTTCCACCAAACTGCAGGAGGCTACAATGTAGGTGCCCCATTCTGATAGCCAGCAAGAATCTTTCTATGGTCAAGGAAGACTGAGCCATTGTAGTTAATGGAGTTTGGGGCACAACTCACCTTCTCCCAAGATTTGCTCAAAACTATGGTATAGATTCCATTCATTTCATCATCAACAGGACAAGTACCTCAGACATTGATAGAGTTTGGTAAGAAGAGCTCTGCATTTGGAGTCACTCTTCCTATTTCTCTTTTCAAGCACTCATTCTCTGATCACATCTACTGAACATCAGCTGAAACAGGATCTGCATAAAATGCAATAGCAATTCCTTTTATTTAGAAGATGCCTGGAAGAACCGTCTTCCCTATTATACCAGGAGATCAGAGCAGACATGCAGATTACAAAAGAATCATTTCTACCCAAGGACATTTGAGTTCACGTCCCCAGGTGTGCCTAAGCCCTCCAGGTATTGTCTAGTCTGACTATGTCAGGTAAGGAACAGATGTTTTCAGACCCCTGTGATGAAGCTGATCCAATAAACAAAATTAAAAAAAAAAAAATCAACATTTATCGATGTGAAGAAGACAGCAAGAAGGGACAAGTTTTTTTGTAGCCAAGTGTGCAAAAACCCAGTTTCCTGGAACAGACTCCAGAAGCAAGCGAATGCATCCTTCCTTTTCTGAGAAAACCTACCTCTCAGCACAAGCCCACATTCCCACCTCTCATGAAATAACCATGCTTGAATGTCCCACCCGCTTGGCACCCCACGAGGTTTCCAAACTGAGATCCCTCTCTCAAATCCTGAATAAAATATATAAAGCATCCAAGAGCAGAACAAACCCCATGTTTGTTTACTGCATTTCACCCAGACTAGCTTGGGTGACTCTAATCAGCTGGTTTGGATTCCATCTTGAGGTTTTCTCTACATGGAATTAATATTAATTCTGGTTTATTTTCCAGGCACCAGTTTGATAAGAAGAATGCAGCTTCCTTCAGATGTGCTCAGCCTCTGCCAATTTCAGTCCTGACCTTCCACTGAAAGCCTCCTGGCTAGACCCTATGTCTATATAGGAAGCCAATTAAATTCTCAGCAAGTGCCTTAATATATTATGGGAAGTTCTGGAAAACAGAGGCCCCAATTTGAAATTCTCCCTTGCTGATATGGATTACAATTAGAATAGGCTAAGTGAATAAATAGCTCCATTTTAAAAAAATCACATCAAACCCTACACTAGAGTATCTTTAGACATAGCATCATAACTATTTAAACAAGGATCTCAAAAACTTAGTGCAGAATAGGTCAGAAGTCTTTAAAATTGTTACTGATTTCTGTTGCACACAGATATATGAAGAGGTATTCTGCTGCACTGACCAATAATAAATAGAGCACATTAGAGTGGTTTTATTTACTCAACTTTCACATGAAACCAATCCACACATACATTATTGATAAATAATGCACTCCTCTCCAGTTCACAGCATCTAAATTATGCAGAATTAGGAACAACTGACAAATCAATATACATAAATGCTTATCCTAGTAGATATCACTGTATTTGTTCCCAGCATACTTGGTGAACTTCAGTTTTGGGTAAAACCTATATAGGTGGAGACTTTTTTCCATAGATGCCACAATGTTTGGCATTCAGATCAATACTATTCTTATTACTCTTTTGCTCAGATAAAACGTATTAGAATTAACTTAAATATATACAGAAGCATCATTTGAAAGCAATAATAAAGTTTAGTGCTTTTAGTCAGCCTTATAAAAATAAAAAGTTTTGCAGTAGAGTATATTATTTTGTAGATGTTTCAACACTGTATTACACTACAGTTGTTCCATCAACAATAAATAATCTTCTACCAATGCTCACTCCTGTGTTTATTTTCATCTAGGAACTAAACTCAACATTGTCAAGCAACATTTTTCAACAATCATGAAGTATTTAGCACAATATTCACCCAAGAGCATTACCTAGCACAGATTTTCAAAGCAATAATCTCAGGTTACATTTTCATTTGGTTTCCAAGAGGAAGTATGATTTTTTCTATGCAGATACACAAGACCAAATTCACCTCATCAGTTCACTTAATTAATG
Source organism: Falco peregrinus (assembly GCF_023634155.1). NCBI lineage: Eukaryota > Metazoa > Chordata > Aves > Falconiformes > Falconidae > Falco > Falco peregrinus. Next base: position 21,051,349 of record NC_073743.1, read on the forward strand.
TATAGAATTAATTTTTGCTATTCTCTATTCAACTGTGTTGAACTAGACTTTGCATAGTCAGCTTTATTTAAATGGAAGTAATTACTGAGAAAAGCCCCACAGAATATTAATCGTTTAATATTATAGTATTACAGATATGTAACACTATGTTATGAATTGTTCACCATAACTGGCATAGGTCCAACTACATGCATTGTGGGGTTTGGGGCTTTTTTGATCACTGAGGCAATACAAATATGAGACAAAAGCTTAAAACCCTAAAAGCAAGCCATTCTTCAAATACTGAAATCTAAATCCCATTTTATTATGCTGTTAATGAATTGCCAAGATTCTCCTTTGCTTGTTAACATGATAGCAGACAGATGAGAAGAAATAAAAAGTATTGGCCTGTGAAAGGCAAATCAAAAGGGGAGACTGAAGGGATTTCTCAAGTTACTCAAGTGAGTTTTTATGCCCCAGCCAGTGGTCAGAACGGCTCAGAACACTTAGATACAGTATACAGTTGTCTGCCCAAAAGGATGAGAATTTGCAGTTTCTTTGTAAGCTTACTGCACAACAAACAAAAGAAGGGCATTTGATACTAAACAGAGAATGAATAGTCAATAACATTGTATAAGCTTTTTCAAGTCACAAATCTTTATGCAACAGGAAAACTTTGCATGTTACTGGAGTCTTTTACTGCAAAGATTGCTTCTTTTGTTCCCTCCACTCATGTTTTTTAGGTGTAGAATATATTTTTCTAAAATTAAACCCTCATCTGTTGGCAGATAATGGCATCAAATCCCTAGCTTCTATGAAGGAAAGATAAACCATAGATTAAATAGACATTAAAGTAAATGAAGGAAACTGAGCACTACAATTACAGAGATACTTAAATATCCTGCAGAACTGCAAAATAATTATTTTATGACTTTCAACATGGGTGGCATAATGTTTATGAAATAAAAGATTCCAATAAAATAATGTATACTTCTTCCATTGTTGGATCTCTCATTCTTAAATTTGAAAAAGAACTTGGAATACCACAGCCAACATTTTGAATAAAAAATTAAAATATGTAACAAGTTCCATGCTATCATAACTCAACAACTATGAAATAGGGTGGCATGTGAAGAAGAAATACAGAGGACAAAATGCAAACACAATGATATTTGTACAATTTTAAGTGCAGCTGTCAAGTTTAAGTAATACCTTACATGCCCTTTTTGTAACTTGCGGAATTACCTTTATGAAACCCAACTGTTCAAAATAACTCCTGGACTAGCAGTGCCACCTAGCATCTTTAAAAAAAAATCCTGTGCATTTACAGAATTGGTAGGCTAGCATTTATTATGACTATCAATGTTCATAATAGATCTATGCATCAAGTCGTAACCCTCAAGTGAGCAGCAGGACATGTTTTGATAATCAGTGTATTACTAAATATAACATCTGTACACATCACAAATCATGTGGACAATAAAAGTGTAGGACAAAACTCTAGCCTTTGAAAAAGCTGAACTGAGACTGGGAAAGAGAGGGCTGCATTTACTCATGCAATGTTGGGTTATAATACATGGATAGCATAAAGCTGTGATAAAGATGGGAAGAAGGAACAGCAAGAGGTTTTCTTTCTTAAGCAATATAGAATACGTAGAATGCTTTAGATGACTAAAGAAAATATTTTCTTATGGCAATAAAGAGAAACATCTGCTTTGCATGGCTTAAATTCCCCATTCTGAAGTCTAAATAGACTTCTGCTTTGCACAGGTATATATTGACATGTAATAATGCATATGAAATATATTTATTTGCTCCTCTCTATATGGATTTAAAAGGCTTAAGAATTGCAAAAGTATAACAGTGAGCAAAAATTCACCCGTTTTTATCATTCTTTGAACAGAATGAATTGCTTGGCATTGCATAAGACAACATGAATACTGCCTCTCAGTGCCTACAGTAGAGAAGACAGGCTCTGAAATGACAGGATGTACTGGGAAGCCTTGAAACAGTCAATTATCATCACTGTTAGGAACAAGCCTTTAGGAAGAACTTAAGGGCAAACAAGGATGAAAAGGCACTGTAGCATAAGGAGCTGCAGAGAAAGAGAAGCGAGGGGAGTTATTACAAGCTCAGCCATAGCAGCCCCTTGGCACAACAGTGTAGAGATCTAGATATAGGCACATACCTTTGCCCCATAGCTAAGAATCATTTCTATATTGCATAAAACAAATACATTAATTATATCATAGGTATGGAAATTAGATTACAAATATTTCGGTTGAAAGCCCCCAAAGAACTGTTACATTGTGAAAAATTATGAACACCTTGGTGACTTTCAAACAGATTTCATCTTCCACTGTTTTCCCCTGTTCCTGTGCATTTTTGTGTGGATATTCCCTGAGAAAATTTTCACCGATTAGAACTGTATATTTAAGATACAGCTTGCAATATTCCAGATTATTCCATACCTTAAGGGTATATTTTACCTGAAGGTAAATTATACCCCAAAAGGTATATTTATTCATCCCCCTGCCCCCAAGAAAATTTTATTGGGATAGAAATAAAAATAACATGCAAAGATTTAAACAAATACCCCTGGAGCAAAATTAACCCCACTGAGTCTAGGCGCCCAGTCACCCAGTTCAGATAACCAATGTGACCAGTCTGTGACACATCACTAGTAAAGTTGGTTTCCACAGAAACATGCACAAAAACCAATCAAGAGACAGTTTAATATAACATTCTGCATCTGGCTTACATGGAAAAAAAATAAACTAACCTATGTCAATATAACTGTTTGGCAGCCACTGTAAAGTCACCTGTAACTATCTCAAAATTATTGTTCTGTTAGCAGCCTCAGTAGAAAATTACTAAAGGTAGATATTTATTTAGGTGATTCTCTTTCAGAGAACAAGTGACTTCTACCAATCAAAAGTCCCACTTTACTATTATCTACTTATAACAACTGGTATTATGTAACATTTTGTGAGTTTCAGCTACAGCACAGCATTCAGCAGAATTAGATACAAACACTAAATACATATCCATGATATTCTCATTTTCTATGTCAGGACTTGACCTGTGTGTTGGCAACACTAATTATGTATTTCTCCAAAATACTTTTTTCCCGTAGTGCAAAATGCTACTTCCCTGTAAGAATAGTTATTTTAAAAATATAACAGATTTGCAGTACTTTCAAAGAGACCAGCAGGTTTTACCTAGAGAATTAGAAAAGCAAAGTGTCAGTGCTTTAGTCTGATAAAATGTTTTCACCCTTGTTAAAAAAAAAATATATATATACACAAATGGTGGCAGCATGCCATGTTTTCCAGTAGTCACGCTAACTTTAAGCCTACCAACAGAAAGAAACAACATGCACTTTGAAAGAGAGTCCAAAGGAATGAGAGTCATTGGAATGGAGATATGACATGTTTTACCAAGCTCCTTTCTGCCTTCAGTTGCTTATTTCCAGTGCACTAGAATGGAAACACTAACAGGTGGTAGCCCAGAGAGAAAATATTTCTTTTTCAACTTTCTGTTTAAATGCAAGTTTATATCTTACCTTTTTGCTATGTTCCAATTAAGAAACTTGTATTTTCCCTTATTTTTCTTCTGTTATGGAAGGCTGGTGTGATTGGGAATTCATCCCTACTACATAAGTCTCTGCTTACAGATCTAGGGAGGCAAGGTACCTTATGCACACTAGTATAGCTATTTATGCAGACCACATCAGTTTATTCAAAAGACTTATATCCCTGCAGAAGTTCAGGGCTTGATATGATAGTGCTCTCATTTGTTAAGCATGAACCTTTTAATGCTTAAAGAGTAAGAATGTTTCCAAAGGAGAGCAGCAGCAGAGACTAAAATGCCCAATTAAAAAGTAGGGGAAAAATACATTCAAACCAGACACCCCACACTCTCACAACTAACCCACAGGCATAAAATTGACTAGCTGTCTAAGGCTGCTAAGAACAGAGACGCAGGATATCTTCCTAAAGGAAAAGGAGTCATTTCAACCTTTTAATTTACAAAGGGAAACCACACACCTAGGTGTTGCAGCTCTGCTCATGAGGAGCAATTAGAACATAATCTGGGTTGTTTATTTTTTTGTGTTAAGAGGTCCATGCTGAAAGATAAAAAAGACTTATAGTCATTCAGTAAGCTCTATGTCTGTGATGCTTTTCAACTGGCTTTTGTGTTGGTACTATCTGCTTTTTTTTTGTTGTTTGGAAAGAATAAACAATCTCTTTAAGTAGGTAATCTCACTTGGGTTAGTCTGCTACAAAAAAGCAAATTGTCCCTTCGTGTTAAAGTTGGATTTTAAAGGAAAAGAAACTCGAAAAGAAATCAGTGCCTGTACAGCGAGCAGCAGCCATTCAGTTAAAGGTATATTCTTAAAACTGATACAGCCAATCCTTTCTAGATGAATCCACTTTTATCAAATACTTTGTGACTTAAGGTATATTGTTATAAACAAACTTAGCAAAGAGGTTGATTTAGTATATTTAAAACTAGTAACAGACTTCAGAGGCTAGAACAATTCTGCTTGCTATCTAAAGAGAAGTATAAAAGAAAACATATAAGCCATCAATTACAACAGGTGCCTTGAGGGACTTTTATGGCCAATAGTGACACCAATGTCACAGTCAAAGTTGCACAATTACCTCTGCATCTTTCCTAGAATGAAGGAGTCAAGCTTGCATGGCTCTTCTGACCCAAACTGTGCCAGCATGGCAAAGAAAGTTGGGCAATATTTCAAACAAGCAATAAAAAAAATATTTCTCATGCTGTCAGCACAGAACCAGTAGTGAGAGAAATAGAATACGCTTTGGTGTTCCCAACTTCTGGTATCTTGAATCTCTCCAAAGATTTATAGGTGCTGTCCTAACAGTGCTGCTTGTTAGTGTGGTCTCGGGTTTGTTTAAAACAGTCCTAAACCATAGAAGGTGCACACAGTAGACCCCTTTGCCCATGACATTGGTTCAAGGATAAATCTGACTAACAATTTAAGTCAGTTGTGGGTTTTTTTAATAAAGGTGGAAAATAGTATTTAAAGAATGATTGCTTGTGTCATCCACCCAGGAAATGTAGGTCCCTCTGTGGGACAAGACCTATAATTTATTATATGGATATTCAACTTTTAGCATATTGTAAGGTCTTGGACAATCTTCAAGCAAGAGATTCTTCCCCTCTACTAAACTGCTTGGTAGTTGATCTGTCATCAGCTACCCACAAGAGAGAAGGAGGGTAAAAATAGCCATTCTTCACAACAAATTCTTTTCCAAATCTTTCAGATTCTCTGTCAATGCCTTTTCTGTGGCTACTGTTTTTGCAGCTACAGAGGACCTTGGTCAACAGGATGGCAGGCCAGCCATACAGTAGAAACTGTGAAATCTTGAGATTGGCACAGAAAGATGTTAAAACTTGCCAACAGAGTTATATTACTGCAATGACTAACAACAGACTGGGTTACTGCAATCTGGTCTCTACTCTTGCAAAGACTTGTATGCAACCTCAAATTAACACATTGTTAGCCTGATCCAGAAAAGACTGATATTAACGGAGACCTTTTTCCAGCTGATGTCACAGACCTTTGGCTCAGGAATTCTAAATGCATCTGTTGGTTATGAGCACAAATTAAGCTGAGTTTTTGGGGTTTTTTAACTGATGTAAAAGCTTTAAATCTCAAAAATATAGTAAGAGCAGAAAATAAAATATAGTAGTTTCTTCAATATTTCATCAAAAAATAAGTTTCCTGAACTTAAACACTATTTGCTTTACTTTTATATGACTGGAACATCTTTTCATTGTTTCAATTTTGATTTTGGGGAGGTAAGGCTATTGTATAGATTCATTAATTACTAGTCCCTAAGCCAATGGATGTCATACTTGGGACTTGTTCCTCCTCACACTGCTGACTAGCATCCACTGTTGGAGGCTTCTGGAAAGTTACTTTTAACCACAAGTTATTGTACTAGCTGCAGGAATTGTGTGGAAGATAGATATGAGAAAGAGGAGCCTTCTGTAGCATATATTAGAAAGCAAGTTGGATTTGATAGACATAATAGTTATTCCTGGCTCTAATGTTTGTGAAAAGAAACTTTAACAATAACGAATGTAAATTTTATTCCATATTTTAAAGAAAGCCTATCATGTACAAAGCTGCAGAGCTACAAATCTGGTAATAATTTAAAAAGAAAGGCAAGATGTAATTGAGAAATAGAGAAGCAAATTAAATAATTTATTTCTTCAAATTTTAAACTACATCAGATGATCAAAATAGAAAATGAACAAATAAGCAGATGAGCAAAATCTTATTTTGTCACCTATTTTACAATCCAAGGTAAGTGGACACTGCATGGGAAGAAAGTCTGCTGCATAGATGGAGTAGCAGACTAGGATTCTGGAGATTTGGCTCTTACCTCTTCTACTGGCCTTCTGGATTGCCTTCAGCAAGCCACTTCCACAGCTTGTACCTCTATGTCCTAGTATGTAATGTGGATTTCCTCTGTAAAGCATTCTAAGATCTCTTGGTAATACTCTCATAGTTAAATTGTATTATTTTCATATTTTAGAATCATAGAATATCTCAAGTTGGAAGGGACCCATAAGGATCATTGAGTCCAACTCCCTGTTCCTCGCAGGACTACCTAAAACTAAACCAACCATATGACTAAGAGCATTGTCTAAACATTCCTTGAACTCTGACAGGCTTGGTGCCAGGCTCCCTGGGGAGACTGTTCCAGTGACTGACCACTCTCAGTGAAGAACCTTTTCCTAACGTCCAATCTGATCTTCCCCTGATGCAGCTTAATTCCATTTCCTCATGTCCTATCACTGGTCACCAGAGAGAGATCAGCACCTCCTTCTCCACTGGCCCTCCTTTGGACACACTCTAATAGTTTGATGTCCTTATATTGAGACACCCAAAACTGCATGAGAAGATCAGAAGAGTAAAAGTGAGAAAACTCTTGGGTTGAGATAAAGACAGTTTAATAGGTAAAGCAAAAGCCATGTACGCAAGCAAAGAAAAACAAGGAATTCATTCACCACTTCCCATGGGCAGGCAGGTGTTCAGCCATCCCCAGGAAAGCAGGGCTCCATCATGTGTAATGGTTGCTTGGGAAAACAAACACCATAATGCCAAATGTATCCCCCTTTCTTCTTCTTCCCCCAGTTTATATACTCAGCATGACATCATATGGTATGGAATACCTCTTTGGCTAGCTTGGGTCACCTGTCCTGGCTGTGTCCCCTCCCAACCTCTTGTGCCGCACCCCCAGCCTACTCACTGGTGGGGTGGGGTGAGAAGCAGAAAAGGCTTTGACTCTGTGTAAGCACTGCTCAGCAATAACAAAAACATCCCTGTATTATCAACACAGTTTCCAGCACAAATCCAAAACATAGCCCACAGTAACTATTATGAAGAAAATTAATTCTACCCCAGCCAAAACCAGCACAGATATAATTTATGCCACAGCACTACCCTTGGGCAAATAATATTAACAAAGGGTTATTTGCAGTATCCAAAATGGGATTTAATGCAGACAGGCATCTAATCAACTGAGCTTTTGAAAACATTTGTTCAGAGATTGTTTAAAGTTCATAGGAGCCTCAGGCTTCAACAAAGGTGCATTGGCAACTTCTAGTGTGTACACCTAAAGCACCTAAAACTGGACAGGACTAAGCAAGTCAGCACACCAGTGATTCCATATATCATAGTGTGAGCATATATCCTGCTGGAATCCTGAAACTAAATCTGCTTATTTTCATGAGGGATTCAATCCCCAGTGAGTGTTAACAATCATACCTGTGAGAAGAGACACTTGAATTTCAGTGCCTGTTAGAACTGCTGCTTATTTATTTTGCATTAGTCAGTCATAAAATACATAAACAGACCATGGAACACTGACTGAAACCCACGTCTTTATAAAGAGAAATGCTTTAATCCTAAGGTACTGTGTTACAGTTGATGTTTTTCTGGACACTAGTCCATGCAAAGTGGAAAAGCAACATTAGGATTGAGTAAGAAGAAAAAGAGAGCTTATTTCACCTAACATGGCTCAAGCACTTTGTTGGACTGGAGATGTGGACCTAAATCCTCTTCAGGCAGAGGGATTTGAACCAAAAAGTCCTATCACATTAGCAAGAACCTGTGGATGAAAGGCAATCTCCACTTGTGCTTTCACCTCTGTTTCACAGTACTGATTCTTACTTTGTTTAAACAAAGATTTACCTTCAGTGTCTATAAATTCAAAGGAGGAGAAGGCGGCATCTTCCTCTAGTACGGAAACAGCACTTAGGTTTCCAACAGAGTGATAACAAGGTCAGAATGTTTTCTCTTAGATATACAGACAACAATCTAGATGCAACAGGCTGTAGCTTCTTCTAGAGGAACCAAACATCTGATACTTAGGGATCATGATGATGAACATCACAGTGCCAAAATCCTTTTTTTATGAACAGATTCTCATGGCAGTTATATTGCACAGAAACAGGAGCTCATTTGTAGACATGATGATGTCTCCAGACACAGCAATTTCTGGCAGTTCTGACAGTGATTCAGTTCTGATTCCAACTTTGTATTGCATACATTTTCTCAGAAAAAAATATGTAGGAAGAATATTTTAGACATCTTGCACTTACCAGTAAGAAATAACATTCTGACAGTCACATAAAAACATAACCAGCAACTATTCTGACATGAATAAAACACTGTCCATGTCTATTTCATGTCCTTAGTACCTTAACCTGCTGACATATTTATTACAGGTAATTTCAAGAAAGTTGCAAAAAGCCATCAGTGAAAGGGGGGTGGTGGATTGGGGGGTATGGGAGGTGTATGAACATACATTTCTGAAGAGGTTGATTCACTCAGGATTTCTGGCAGTATAAATTAAAACTTCCAGAGTTTTTATTATTTAATTATTTATTTGAATGCCAACTAACAGAGGATATGATTCTTGGTAGAGTTCCCTGGGTTTCACATGTTTTATCTGTACAGAAAATACCACAAAATCTGGCTCAGTAAAAGAGAAAGACAAGACTACTTAAAACTGATGGAGTATTTAACTTTTTGACACAATTTAAAGCCAGCAGGAGCTCTGCAAGTAAACAGGCTGCAGAATCAGTCTAGGTCCGTTTAGAGGACGTGAATTTTTAACCTAGCCTTGAGCGACAAATAAACAGCATCACGACAGAATCACACAGCCTCTTTTGAGTCACACAGCCTCTCCTGACCTCCCCCTCCCCTTTTCTATAAAGAGTCATGATATCACCAGCAAAATATCCTTTCCTTTAACTCAGCACCAGAGGAGTAAGAGGAGTTTAGTCTACCTATTCTGTTACCACCGTCCCCAACTAAATACCTTTTGAGCCAAGCACATGCACACATATCTCCTACTTACTGCTGCCATAGCAAACCAATGTCCAAAACACCAAAATAAGGGTAGCTGAAGAGGTCCTCTTTTTCTCAGCTGCAAAGATGCATTCTTCAGACTAATTGATTACAAATGTTCACTTAACAAGCAAAGTTGTTCATATATAACAGTCATGCAATAGTGAGTCTTGAAGACTTTAAATGTTGTTCACTTGTCTTTCTAAATCAAAATCACCCAGTAATTATTGTGAAAAAAAACAACATCCAGTACTTAAAGCAAATTTCATTTTTAATCTAGGGGAAATTTGTATCCCAGAATTTAATGGAGTTAGCATTCTTTTATTTTTCCTTTTTTTTTTTTTTTAACAGAGAGCAAAGCCTCTATATGAATGCACAGCATAGCTAAAAAAATCAAGGATTAGAAATAAAAGTAGAAGCCTTTTGCTGCTATGCTATTGATTTTTTCACTCAGTTGTGATCAAATAGTCATACTGTCTGACAGGTAGTCAGTGCGCTGTGTAAAACAAACTGCTAAATCAAGCTCCTAGTAGATGTGCACGTGACACAAATATACTACATTGGAAAAACTATAGGTAGAATGAAAAAAATCAGCACACATTGAATGAGCATTAATTACTGTCTCCCTTAGTCTGCACTGGGAATTTCCAGGGAATTTCTAGAATTGCCATGCCCTGATGTATTTTCTGCAATTTGGTCAGTGCAGGAAAATCACATAGAATCCATTGAAGTCAGCTGCCCACACTCAACTGAAATTTGAGTCCTGTTTATTCTCTAATTTTTGAAGAATTAGTTTTAGAGAGAAAGGACCCTCATAAAAAGAAATGGAAAATAAATTATTGTGAAAGGATGAGAGAGCTTCTTGCTTAGTTTTGCAGATGTCAGTAATGCAAGCATTTTGTTAAGCTTTTAATCGAGATTTATTTAGTTTCTTCAAAATAATGAAAACTATAGAAAAAGACTTTGGTAATCATCTAAATTGATCCCTGCATCAGATCAGATCCACTGGCATTTGGCATTCCTTGACTCGTTTCTGGCAGAGCTGCCTCTCTGGCAGTGACATTCCTGGCCCAAATCTCTCTCAATGAAATCACTGGCAAATTTCCCAAAACCTTGAATAAAAACAGAATTTGGTCCCGTGACCAGAAGATGCATGTGCATCTCTCATCATACCATAAGCAGCAAATAGTCATGATTCCTATCTAGCAATCCAAACAGGGGCTGGTGACATCTGAGAGCGAGTTGATTACGTTAACAATCAAAGGCATAGACAGAACTTATTTACAACACCAGAAAAGATAATGACTTGCCTAAGGGAAATCATACAAGGCAAAATTTATTCTAACTACCTTAAAATATTCCTTCTCTGATTCTAGTCATCTACTAACCACAAGGGGGAAAAAAAACCAAAAGCAACTCAAAAACATCCCTCCTTGCTGATCAAAAGACAAAAACATTATATAAGCAATCACTAAAAGTATAAAAATTATTTTGTTCAGACTATTTTTCATTAAAATCCTCCTGTGTGATTTATTTCCCTGAACACTCTTTGGAAAGAAAAGAGCCCAAAAAGGAAATCCTTAAAATATATTTTCTATTTTTTGTACAGTTTTTAGAAAGGGTTTTCATTATTCTGGACAAGTCAATATAATTCAGCATTTATAAAACTTAGTGCAGGAAGCTTTTCACAAAATCTTAAAGCAGTAAGAGGCAAAACAGAAACACTGTTTTAGAAGCAGCAGGTACCATTTCTAATCTAGGACCTGTACTGAAGGTCAAACCTTCGCAATGGAACAATTAATAAAGGAACCCATTACGGTCTGATTGTTGCTCTTAAAAAGGAAGGTTGAATTTCAGGCCTCGATATAGAGATATAATCTACATTCATACATTTATGTTAGTGGTTCAAATCTATTGGGACAGACTGAATTCTGTTAAATAGTGCATCTTTCCCCCGGAACTTTTCTTAGGTTACCCGACAATACAAAATAGTGGGGTATTTAGGTATTCAACTGTGCTATAAAAGAAAGGCTATACAGAAAGTAGAAAAAAGAATTAGATATAATCTAAAAAGCTATGTCAGCTTTTCATTTGGACTCTGTTTTGTAAATGTCCTCCCTGTCATCACACAGGATTGAAAAGGACCCTATGTTGTAGTAGTTTTAAGTACTGCACTGAATATTCCACCTGCCAGAAGCAGATTTAATACAAAATTCTGGATATGTGGGGTTTGTTCTTAACCACAAGATCTTACAACCAACATACAGCCAATCACAAGCTAGAAATAGGTCTAAGCAGAACTCTTCTTGAGAACAATACATTCAAGACTACCTATTTTTTAAAGGATTAGGGGTTAAACGTATCTGTTTGACCCCCACACTGCTATTTTCTCCTGCCACCAGAGATCCTAAAATGCCAATTAATTGTATTTTCCAGCATTTGACAGGAAAAAGAGAAAAAATGAAAAGTTTATTCAGTGTATAGTTTTAAGACATGGTAATTATTTATGATTTAAGCTGTTGGAATCAAAACAACTTCAATTTTAGAAATAACATGTTGTGCCTTTCCTGACCTAGACAGCAAGCAAACACTGGCATCAGCTTTGCAGACATACATGTAAGCTGTCAGGCATTCATTGAAGAGTAGGCTCAAACACTGGCATCAGCTTTGCAGACGTACATGTAAGCTGTCAGGCATTCATTGAAGAGTAGGCTTTTGCTTTTCATTTTGGTTTTATTTCTTATTTTATTAGTTGCCACAAAAGGAAAGCCTAAATCAGATTTACCAAAAATTTTCTGAAATGCTTTGTACTCAGTGCAAATACATGCAGAATAAATACTCTGAAGTACCATAAACATCATAAAACATTGATTCTAACATTAAATGGTTTCATATTTAAGGCTGTTTAAATGTCACCCTTCAGAAGCTGAACACATAAATTTAGGAGCTGTCTCTCTCCAGAATAAACACCATAACTGGAGAAAATAATTTCTAATTTCTGTTGTTAACAATATATTTAACACCCTAATCTAATGAATCAGTCTAATTTTAGAACTTCGTTCTTTGCTGCATTTTCTGTTGTTTAAGATTGACTCCAAATGCCAAATGTAATTGCATAGGAAGTTTTCCATTGCATTCCACTGATCTGTGTTATTAAATTGCCTCTACTTCAAAAAAGTTCTGGTTTTACGTATTGAGTAACTTACTGTGTTTCTGTACCACTTCTCCGCTACTCCATCCTCTTAGCAAACATTCTACCTACTTGCATTCCAAATCAGTTATTTTACAATACTAAATACTGAACCAAAATTTAATATCTTGCATGCTGCCCATATCCTGTCAGACCCTGATGCCTTATCTTGGTGTTAAAAGACAATATATCATATGGAAGATGCCTGTTAATTACTGGGAAAGTTGACAGTTCAGTGATGGGCCAGAAATATGAATATGTCATAACATTCAGTATGTGAAATGAGAAATCCATTAGGAAAGATGGAATAAAAGGAAAAAACCGACATATGCCCCTCTAGGAAAATAACAGCTTGAAAAATTGCTTTAAAATAGCCTTAAAAATGGGGAAAAAAGTTTTTTTTCTGGCAAAGGAAACTGTATTAGTTTAAAAAAAACCTCCAGATTTTATGGGGAAACCTTTGCAATGCAAAGCCCCTTTTGCTTTGAAGTCAGACCTGATTCAGTAAATTACTCATGTTAGCAATTAGAAAATGGTCATTTAGGGCCCTGATTTCTTTTGAGACAAGAATGGTGAGGGTGGGGAAAGACACAATAAATCTTTAGAGGCTTAAAAGGAAGAGCAGGCTAAAGCATGAACTTTTTATTTCAGCAACAGAAGTGAGAAATCAGTGATTCATTAAAAGAGGAAGAAAGACCTCCATGGAAGCTAGCAAAGAAGGAATAAGAGCTAATTACATCTCTTTTTACTCTCTATGACTAGCATATAATCTGCTTTTCCAGGGTCTGCCTATAGCATATACATCTTTCCAACCTCTCCACCCAACCCCTCCTCCAGCGGGGTGGGGGTGGGAGAGGGGGGGAGATCTAGTAGGCAATAAGCTAGCTCCAGGTGACTTTCTCAAGCACTTCACTGCCAATAAAATCAAATCCTCCGCTAGAAAACAAGTTTCTTGGGGAGGGAGAAGGGAAATTAGTAACGCATAAGTCTCCAAGCCATGCTGGTGGCTGGTGCTCAGAGAAGAATGCGTTAGGAGCAATTAGCAACACAGCCACTGCCTTTGGCTTATCTGCGGCTGAGGAGGAGAGAGCATGAGCAACTCCTAAAGCTCTCTCAGCAACAGGCACCACTCACTCCGACTACAAAAGGATTTCAGATGTCCCACCCCTGCTTGACCCCACTGCAAATGAGGATTAACTAATAGAGCCATATCCCACCTCTGAATTGTAATTGCTGACATTTAGGCTACAGATTCCAACCTATTTACAACTAAAGGGGGAAAGATAACTTGGGGTTTCTATTTCTCTCTCTCTCTTTTTTTTTTTTTTTTAATACCATTCTGAAGAATTCAAAGCAAAACAAAGAAGCTGTCTCCTCTAGGGTTGTCAGTGAGAAAGGATGAGTTGTGCAACTGGTTTGGGATTTGCAAAAAGGCAAGGAAGTGGGGGATCAGCAGGTGTAAAGCCACAACGTGTGTGTGTGGGTAAAGGATGGGGGGTGTGTGAAAAATCCCTTCCAACACAGTGTTCTGCTGGTTATTATTTATTTTTGTTGTTGTTGACTTTGCTGTCATCTGTTTTTTTCAGACCTTTTTGCATCTAAGATGGCGAAGAAAGGAGTGAGGAAGAGAATAAAATAACTAACTGGGAAGTCTCAAACCAAGTTGGGGAGTGTATGTGTGTGTGTGGGGGGGGGGGGGGGGGGGGGGAGGAAAGAGAATTAACCACAACAACCCCTCCAAAAAACCCCTTCAAAACAACAGGTTTGGTGGTGTTTTTTTTTCTTGAGGGAGGACTCAAAGGCAGTAACTTCTGAGGCAATTTGTCCCCTGAGTTATGGATGTTGGTGCGCTTACTTCATGCCAGATCAGAGCTCAGAGGAATCTAACCAGAAACAGCAACCGCCGGCTCTCCACTTGCCTTTTACCAGGTTTTACCCTTCCAGTATGTTTCATTTGCTAAGACATTTTCCAGCGCCCAGAGTTTCAGTACAATGTGCAAATGGATACTGACAAATGGTGCCTTAGCCTTTTCCCACCTGCCTTGTTGCTGCTTGCTGCTGCTCTTCTTGGTGTCTTCTGTGCCTGTCACCTGCCATGACCGGGGTCAGGACATGCTGTCCCCGGAGGCCACCAATTCTTCATCATCATCCTCTTCTCCCTCCAGTGTGGGGAGACACGCGTGGAGCTATAGTCACCTCCAAGGAGACGTGCGCAAGAGGAAGCTCTACTCTTACATCAAGTACTTTCTCAAGATCGAGAAGAACGGCAAGGTCAGCGGCACGAAGGAGAACTGCCCCTTCAGTAAGTACGGTTTTGCCGCCGCGCTGCCGGGCGGCGGCTGCTGCCTCCCCCCCACCCCGAGTGCAGCAGCCCCGGGTCCAGAGCGTCTGAGACCTCTCGTTGGGGAGGGGTCGCGGGGCAGAAGCGAGATGTGGTGGGCTCGGCTTCTCCGGGATGTCGCTTCTTGCCAACCTGTATCTGCAAATGTCTCCGGTTACATTTGTTTTGCAAGTGGCTTAGCCCAGCACAGTTTGTTTCTTTGCCTGGCAGAAGAGCAAATTGGAAAGATTCGTAAGGATGTGGCGGGGGGTGGGAATTGTCTCCCGAATCTGAAAATTATTATCCCCTGTAATTAAAATGCCTTGACGAGAACACTATTGAAACAATACATCGATTTCTCCCCGAGCTGCACAAGAGTTATCTGCTCCGCGCTCCCTCCTCCCCGAGCCTGGAAAAAAGGGGATTTTCCTTCGGGCTGGGATTTTGCCTGGGTTTACTCTTCGCCGTGGGAGCGCCCAGCGGGCGCTGGAATCCGGTGCGCAGCCGCCCACGGTGAGGCTCGTGCCTGCCGCGTCCCTGGTGTGAGCGCCGCTCCTGGGTTGCGGCGCCGCTATACTACCTACTACTCACCCCGTTGTAAACATATGGGACTGGATTCTCACAGAACTCACGCATTTCGTTGTCTTTTTTTTTTTTTTAAGATATTATTTCAAAATAAAAGTCGTATGGAAGTTTCTATGGCTTTAGTTTCAAACTTTTCTGTAGTACTAATTAGGCTTTTAGTAATAGCATGCTTCTGGTAATGTATTTTTGGCTGTTAGTGCTAGAAATGTACCTTTTATTATTTATTTATTTTCCTGCCTGTGCAATCTCAAAATGGAGTAACTGTAGTAAATCACAATATATTGTGCATTGTAATTTAAGTGACTGCATCCCACTATGAGAGTATGCTGAAAAAGTAAACTTTGTTATGGAAGTGTTGGAGGAACTTGCTTCACTGGTGGAGAACTGTTTTGGTTCTTGGACTGTCTTACATAAATCCAGGATAAACCTGGGAATAATTTTTCTATTAAATTAAAACAACTTAAAGTAACTTAAGTACATCCCTTGTTAGCTAATGTATAAAGTACTTCAGCAGGTTGCCATGCTGTATGATAGACGTTGTTAATTCCACTGTATTTTTATTAAATACCCATAATATAGGCTTGTAAACAGGGAGGAGAGGGCTGCTGTATCATATTGTCACTACTTTATTTGCTCCACCTTGCAACTTCATACTTTATTATGCACTTAACATTTGTAAAAGCTTTAGATGTCAAAGCAGCTGAATCTTAATACCTCCCTTTCTATATTTCATAGAAAGCCAAATTATTGAAAAACAGAGCTTCTCTTTGATGAATTTGTGTGGAACTCTGTCCTAGAACTGTATTTCTTAAATTAATTTGTGGAGGACAGTGTCATTCCCCTAAAATGGGATTCTGAAAGCTTTGGGTGCATCTCTGAGAACACCAAGCCATTCTATGTAGAATATCACTGCCAAAAAGGCTATAAGGGGCCCAATCTGACAACAGTGTATTCAGAGCAATAACTACTCATCTGAGCAGTCTCACTTAGCCAGCAGAACTGCTCAGTGACTAAAGTTGCACGTGTGCATGAGCTTCTGTGAGATTTTGCTAAGAGGTAGAATACACTGAAATGCACATATAAATCTTTCTACTCTCTCAGCCTAAGTGCAAGAACAACCTCCTGTAACTATAGGGTGTGATATATATTCCCTCCCCCCTAGTTTTCCAAGCAGTACATCAGAAAGAGAGTTGGCATTCTTGGTGATGTCACGGTTATTTTCACATCTTCAGAGTATCTACTGAAAGAGAGAAGAATGTAATTTTTTTTTCATATAAATGCAAACCAGTGCCATTAATATGCATACTTGTATTCTGTCCCTCAGGTTTATGTCCAGTGAAGAAGACTCCCATTGTCATAAAACTTACAATTTGCTAACCACGCTTATATCACGAGGTCAGACATAGTGTACAAATCTTTAAATACAAAACAATTAGATCTTCCTAGCAAAAGTTAGGTCCAACAGTTGTATGTTCTTTATCAGTCATTATAATTTGCAGTGGGGAATTGTTTTCTGTAAAAGCACATAAGCTGAGACCATTTAAGTAAATATTTACTGTGCCTTAATTTCAAGGGTGTCTGTGTAGCAAAATGTTGCAAGTGATTCACAAAATCTATGCTTTTTATAACCTCACATGTAGCTGTGCAATCAGAATGCTGCTGTAATCCCTAGCTGGACTGATTCCATACAAATATGTGGTATCATTAAGGTAGTAAAAAAAAAAATTACATGCAAACAAATTTCTGCCATGCATAAAGGGTTATTCAGTCAGCCCACTAAATTGTAGCTTGTTTAACATTAGAGGCTATTTAATCTCTAATAAAATTCCTCTTTCAAAACCATGCTTTCCTAAACAAATAATAGTGATTATTGACACACAAGACTTTGTTTGAAATATTCTAATTTGGGGGCTAATTTTCTTTTTTCTCATATTATAATGCTTAAAATCCATTTATGCTGCAGTAAAGCCTTATCTGTAGGGCTGTAAGATCATGATATGTTGTGTATTTAGACAATAGCTTTCATGGCTGGCTGCCAATTAAGCACTGTCAAGTAAGAAGAACAGTTGGAGAAAGAATAAACATTCAGAAAACATAATTTTGTCCCTGGCCCTTAAAATGGCTCAAGTAGCATTCATAGATTTGCTCTATAAATATTGTTTTGAGTGCACTGAATAAGTTTACTTTGGCCGATGTTTTCCAACTTGATTGCTTGGAACTATTCCATCAACCTTTCTCTACCTATAGGGTAATGGAAATAGAGGTGGCTTCTGACTGCTCTGTCAGGAGGCTGGGGGAACTTGCAGCATTTGGCATAGATGGAGGGTGTCTGTCACTAGGTAGAAGTAGGACACTTTTTAGTTTTGGGGTTTTTTTTAATTGTTCCTTACATTTGGAGTTTGTCCTCAAAATGCAACTACTCAGTATTAGTAGCTGAAGAACAGTAATGCAATATGCAATGCTTAATTAGCAGCAGCTAACCTGCAGTCTGTAGGGGGAGTTCTGCCTGAGTGAGGATTGCAGGATCAAGACATTATTTAAGTACGTGTTTAGGGAGTGGAGTCTGTGTCATTGAGCCTGGATATTAGTAAGAAGAATTGCTGGAGCGATTCCTGTGGGCTTTGGACCAAGCAGTGTTATGCAAAACCTACGGTAGATGGCGGCACAGCTACTGTCTGGTGTCACCTCTGCTCGAAGTAGGTGAACAAGAAGGGGCTGGAACCTCAGCTGTATGAGCTAATGTAGTTTAAGCAAAGCTAAAAGGCCTTACACCAGCTGAGAGCCTATTAATTTGCCTTCTGAGCATCCACAGTGGATTAATCCAAACAGTGCAAAGGCACTGCAATTGCAGAATGTGTGTTTACTGGGGGAGCTAGCATGAAATAATTAGCTGCTACTCACAAATTAAGCTATTCCAGGCTTTTCCCCTGAGTATGTGATTATCTTTTATACATATCTTTAGGACCTGCTGAAGTCCCTGATAGTCTTTGGTTTTGCTTTAGTTAGTGTGGTATCAGATTAACACCACAGTGGTTGTGTAGCAAGAGCCTTATTTTGTAGCCCAGAAGATTGTAAACAACCACTCTGCTAGAAACGCTGAACGTTACTACTGAGGGATTTAAGTGTGTGCATATATATGTGACATAAATATAGATTTATACTGTGTATTGGGTTATATGCATAAAAATAGCATTAAAAGTGTTTTGATTAAATATACTTGGTTTGATACTCAGTTTTTGATTATACCTCAGGTGTAATAAAATCATAAAGCTTGATAGGTACATTAACCTTGGATGTGCAGCTCAAACCAGGTTAGAATATTTGGTAAGATATGTTCTTTTGCTACTGGTTTTTTGGTTTGTTTTTTTTTTTAAGTTAGCTTTTTGTGGTTAATTGACTCTTTACAAGCTGGTGTTTGTAAATTAATGTGAGAACTTTTCTCTATTTTTCTAAAAACAGATTAGTGAGCGTATGTGTTTTGTTGGTTTACTCTCCATAGAGATCTAGTTTATTTTTTTACTGATTAAAAAGACTTAAAATAGGAAATAATACTGACTTAGTGAAGTTATTTGAATCTTAGGTTCTTTAATATTAAATGCATATGTTTTTATGGAGATGATTTCTCACTTTAAGTCTTTTTTTTTTTTTTTCCTCTACCCTGTAGAACTCAGTTACTTTATAACCAGCAGTATACAACCTTAGGCATTTAGGATTTATGAATGTGGAAAGAATTGTACTATTTAATGTCTACGTGTGAAGAGGGTCCCCCGTGGAGAGTCAGCCAAGTCACGACAATCACACCAATATGGCTACATGCCATGCTCACTTTATTAAACAAACAGGTCATATTTATAACTTAAACCGCTCACCCGACTTTACACACAGGTGATTGGATAAAAGTTTCTGGTCACACGGGCAGGCGAGATCGGTGAGCATGCTGCAGGCACCTGATCAGAGTGTGCCGATGAGAGTGTGTTACCTGATCAGAGTGTGCCGATGAGAGTGTGTTGATTTTGCGGTTCCCAGGACTTGCTCTGCACCTGGCTTCTTGTTTGTGCATAGCTTGTTTTCCTTCTCCCACTGCTTGTTCCCAGGACAATTTAAAGCTGCTCTGCAGCTTCAACTAACAGGCCTGGGTTGTCCAACCCAGACAATGGTAACATATGTCCTCGGTCCTTTAAAAATCCCTCTACATATCCCCCTTTTTCTTTTTGGACAACCCATGTCTGTTTCACAATATACGTGATACTGTCCTGTTACCCTTACTGCAATTCCTGCCTTGTGGACCCTCCATGCTGGTACTGTAGCCCTATCATAAATCTGTTCAACATACAGTTACAAGAAGTCTTTTTGTCTTCATAAATCTAACTTATAGCCACTTGCAAAAAAGAGTTGGGGCAATTGGAAGTTTGTTCTTAAAACCACAGAAGAATGATACCAAGAGGCATACAGACTTATAAATGCCATGCTGCTGTTTTAGTGGGAGGGTTCTCAGGTAGTGGCTTGGTCAAAGCTTCCCTTGAAGATGGCATTAGCTGAGTGAGCACTATAGAATGTGCTTACACTTTTGAAACAGCTTGTATGCGTTTAGTCGTAGGATAAGATCCTCTGTTTTGAAATAAGGCATTTTAAGATGACTTTCAGATATTTTTGAACTGTGTGTGTGAATAGATGTCTTTTTACTTCAAATGAGAGTCAGATCAGGTCCTGTAATAGGGGACTTCCACAGAGCCTTTCATTTTGGAAAAGGAAAACCCCTTCTATAAGCAAGTCTTATTAACCTGTGTGTCTTAAGTTAAAAATAGCAGATACCTGTATGAACATAGGACATCTCCTCTCATGGAGGATTCCTGACTTTTCCTCTGAATAATAGAAACACAGCAGGAGGGTTCTAAATAGGGGAAAAAAACCCCCATTTTTGTAAGCAATATTGTATTGTTATTCTTAAGCTTAATATTTATGATGATAGAAATAGCATCAGCAAAGCAAAGAAATTATTTGGTCAGCTTGGGATTTGTTATAATGCTCCCTTCATGGCCTGTTTTTATTTGTTTTCTCAGTTTTCTGAAGAGCTTTCTGAATCAGGTTTTTAGTCCCTTCTTCCCCAAAATAGCACTGAGATTAAATTTCAGTTAGCATATTTTGAACACTTGCTACCATTGCTTGCAGTCACCGTAAGATGCTGAAGTACCTTATTGTAGTATTCTGGGGTTTGTCATCTAATGACCTCTTTGACACTTTGAACAGCACAAATAGTTTGAATGTTTATCAGCATTATCAACCAACATCAGCTTTTTGAGACTGCATGAAGAAGTAAGCTTTGCTTGCTTTGGGCTATAACCAAATTGTCAGAAATGGAGGATGCATTTAGTCAATGTGAGCGCATTTATGTTTCTTGGTCAGTGGGTATACTAGTACCTCTAGTCTAACTGTATGTACTTATCAAATTTTCCTCCTTTGGCTTCAACAACTTATTTTGATGCGTTATTTTAATATCTTGCAGCCTTTCATTGTTCAGATACTTTGAACGCAAAGAAGTAGTCAATGGTACTTGCAACCATTAGCTCTGTTAACTGGAAAGATCTTTTTCTAGCAGCATTAACTGCTTTTGTTGCTAGTGTCAATTTGTCTCTGTTAGTTACAACATAGTAAAAAGGAGACAGAAAATGCTGTTACATGAAATTTTGAAAAGTCAGCCTGGGAAAGCTCTCTGTGTTTATGAAGAAAACTAAAATATTCAAGGGGAGGAGTGAGGAGGAAGTGGCTTACACTTTAATCATTGAAATGATATTAAAATTAAATTTATTAGGCAAGTGGATTAATAAAACTGATTATGCTATTTCATGAGTACAGTGCAACAAATGGAAGTTGCAAGAGAAAAATGGTTACAAGTGAGCCAGGTCATGTGCTAAATAATGGCTTTAAAGACACTCTTTGCTTTTAAATTAGGTCCCTTGTGTTCTTTCTTTGAACATTCAGTTCTAATTGCAACAGTAAATCAAAGAATACATTCAAAGTAGGTTCCCATGTAAAGTGGACAACTGGACAGTGCTTTTCACTGATACTAACATGTGCATCCAATTACTGGGTTGATATACTCATAGTGTCAGCAGTAAAGCATTCCCCTGTTTTATAGTTAGCCTGAAAAATTATTAGCCTGTCCCTTTCACATTTACCTCTAAATAATCTCAGTAGTGTATATCTTCTACAGTTAAAGAGGAATTTTCACACACATCAAAGTTTATTTTAAAAAAGAAAATAATTAAAACTACACCAAAAAGTTTCATTCCTTTTCTTCCTTCTCTTTTCACAATATCTAATGTTGTGCAAGAGAGGAAAAGGCTACAGATTCTAGAAACATGAATGCTTATGAATTTTATATAAAAGCAAAAATCGGATCTTTCATAAACTTTGATTTAGTAAAGCAGTATGCTGCCTACTCCTTTTCATGGTGGAAAACATATGTGAAGGACAATAAACTTAGTTGTTTTTTGCAGTTCCCAATTCTTCATCCTACATAGGGAGCAGAGGTGAAAATGGGGGGCCTGAGGAGTCTAGTTGCTCTTCCTTCTTCTGCCACTGATATTAGAGGTTCAAAACATTGCCTAGAAATAAAGGAAATATAAGTTTTCTTTCAGGTTCCTGATGCACATCTGTGCAGTTGTAGTCAGTGTGTGTGTGAGTTGGGGAGGGAATGCTGAAGCATTCAGGATGTTGTTTAATTGTAATTAAGGCATTGTGCTAAGTGGAGGCTGGGTATAAATCAATGATATTGTGCCTGCATGAGAGGAAGGGGAAGTGTGACTAGTGCCAGAGCAACACTAGAAAGGATGATAAGAAAAAAATAGGGGCAGCATGTGTTATGAGTGGGAGAGAAGTGGGGAGAGGGGGAGAGTGTGGCCTACTCGTTTTGGCAGCAATGAACTGTCGGTGACTGAATTGTCCTGTCTCATCTCACTGCATCATCAGTTTGCTCACAGCCTGAACTTATGAACCCATGAAGGTGACTGTTAAATTTGTCTAAAAGTATGTAATTGGTGTTGGGATATAAACTCTTCCCACTCCCAACTTCGTTGTATCTTCTCTGACCCAATTCTAGAGATACTATTTGGTAAGTACTCTGGGATTCTCTTCTTCAGATTATCCTCTTCAAGAGGATTAATAACCGGCTTTATTCCTAATGTCAAAGTCAGTACAGACTACTTGCAAGCAGAAAGGTGGGCAAACTTGCCATTGGAAGTAATAAACTATTTTAACACATTTGCTTATAGTTGCTTGTCATGGTTTAACCCCGGCTGGCAACCAAGCACTATGCTCACTCACCCAGAGAGATGAGGAGGAGAATCAGAAAGGAATGTAAAACTCAAGGGTTGAGATAAGAACAATTTAATTGGTAAAGCAAAAGCTGTGCATGCAAGGAAAGCAAAACAAGGAATTCATTCGCTACTTCCCATGGGCAGGCAGGTGTTCAGCCATCCCCAGGAAAGCCGGGCTCCATCATACATAACGGTTACTTGGGAAGACAAATGCCATAGTGCCAGATGTCCCCACCTTCCTTCTTCTTCCCCCAGTTTATATACTCAGCGTGATGTCACATGGTATGGAATACCTCTTTGGCTAGCTTGGGTCCCCTGTACTGGCTGTGTCCCCTCCCAATTTCCCGTGAAATTTCCTGAGAAGAGGAGAGGAATGAAATCCAAAGGGAAGGGAGGAAAGAAAACAAGTGATGCACAATACAACTGCCCACCACCTGCTGACTGATGCCCAGCCAGTCCCTGAGCAATGATCAGCAGGCTCTGGCCAACCCCACCCAGTTTATATACCCAGCATGACATCCCATGGTATGGAATACCTCTTTGACTAGTTTGGGTCAGCTGTCCTGGCTGTGTCTCCTCCCAATTTTTTGTGCCCCTCCAGCCTTCTTGCTGGAAGGCAAGGCCTGAGAAACTGAAAAGTCCTTGATTTAGTATAAACATTACCTAGCAACAACTAAAAATATGTGTGCTATTCAACATTATTCTCACACCAAAGCCAAAACACATCACTGCACCAGCTACTAAGAAGAAAATTAACTCTATTCCAGCTGAAACCAGGACATTGCTTTAAGAAGAAAAAAGTTGGGGGGGGTTGTTTGTTTGGGTCTTCAATTTTTCACTACACTGGTACTGTCTACTATATCTGTTATGAGAAACATATACCTGAAGGACATCAAGATATCCTGAACTTATAAGGGTTTTAATCTTTTGGGTATGGAATAGGGTATTTTTATGATTGATATGTTTAGTGTTATCAAGTATGTAATTTTTTAAGCTTGTCTTTAAGTTTTGAAGTAGTTACATAGTTACAAGCTCATGTATTCAGTAACTGTTACTACAGTGAGCAAGGGAATATACACTCTAGACAAAGTGATTATTTAATATGAAGTGGATTTTATAAGACTGCGGGTTTAGTGCAGCCTTTTCATACATTTTTATGACATTTTAGGAGATGCTAAAGCTCCTGGTGTTCACTGAAACAATCTTTTTACTTCAACAGAACAAAGTTTGTTCTCTGTGTGTTTCCCAGATACTTTTTTTTTTCCGTATGGTTTTCCTGGGGGTAAACATTAAAAGTGTAAACTATATTGATCTGAAAGTACCTTTCCCATCCACATGTAGTATTCTTAGTACCTGTGGCACCTGTTCCTTACAGGCAAAGGAAGGTAACAAAAACCTTACCCTGAACTGTCATCTTAGCTGACTTCAGTGTCTTCCTCCCCTGCCTCAGGGGAAGCAGTGGTGCACATGGCCCATGTTCTGACGACAGGACACCTTTCCTTTGTCAAAATGCTAGTGCTCATAACTGAAGTACAGAAATTGCATGCTCACTGAGGATTTGTAGCTGCAAAATTAAATAGTAACATGAAAAGAAGTAGCAGAGAGTCTAGAGCTAACCACATGAGCTGAGCTGTGGCTGCTTTTTGCTGGTCTGCTTCAAGGTCTAGTCCTGGTTGCTCAGCTAGCTCTCTAGATGCTGAAAAGATAACCTCCTCCTGTAAGAGATACATGTGTGGTTTTGGTGCTACCCTTACCAGGTATCTGGGTCAGCAGTAGATAATTTGGCCAAAGGGCTGTGCTTAAGGCACCACCATGTATAAACTGGAGCTGAAAGTATGAGCTGAGTTTCACCAGATGGTACAACCAGACATCCAAACCACTGCAAGCTCTTTAAATTATCAGTTTACCTGGTTCTGACAGAAATAGCTTGGAAAGTGAATAGCATGTAAGAAATGGAAAGAAATTGTGATTGTTTCAGCTTTTTTACTTGCAAGTGGAGATAGTGGGTGAAGGCACGTGTGCAAGTATGCTGATTATTAAAACAGTAACATTTACTGTCATGTCTGTTAGCTTTTATTCACAGACCAGCATCACCTCTGCTTCCAGACTGGTGAGTCCACACAAGCAATGAGTTACTTCTTAGGGCAATGCATAGTTTAAACCACTTGAGCAGCCAAAACAAAATTTACTGAAGTTAGCAGTGGGAGGTGCAAATGATGCCCTTTCTGAGCCCTAGAAGTGGGTTCAAGTGGTTTTGCCACTTCCCTTGGGTTTTGTTTTGTGGGCAGGCCAAGTCCTAGGCCAAGAAGGGTGGAGGGAGATGCTGAGATCTTGCAGACTGGCAATTCTATCCATCCTGGCAATGATGATGTTTCCTATTGCCAACATACTGTGGGAGATGCTGCAGGACAGGGGAAGGGGGACAATACTAACAAAAATCTCTGCTCCAAGTACTATGTAGAGAAATGAACCATTTTTTCTCAGCTTCACATGCCCAGATAACCTGAGGAGTGGTAATTGGAACCCAATCAGTACATCCCATGGCATTTAGACTATGTAACAGCTATATATTAGTTATTCTTTGGTACTTCCTTTTCTCATATGGCATAAACCAGTCAAGAACAGTGAGTGATGATTGCTTGAAAGCTGATGATAATTGCATATTAAGGAGCTACAAGACTGAACCCACTGACATTGCTAAAAACATTTTAAGGTTGCTGTATGCAAGACACACAAAGATTACTGTTAGTAAATGCAGTGTGTAAAATACCTTGCTTTAGGGCAGGGGTCCTCAAACTACAGCCTGTGGGCCAGATACGGCCCCCCAGGGTCCTCAATCCAGTCCCTGGTATTTAGAGAACGTGCCCCCCCGCCCCCCCCGCCAGGGGTTGGGGGGGAAAACCAAGCAGCTGCAGATGACTGCCTGCCACTTCATCCACACTGGCCCCCTGTTTAAAAAGTTTGAGGACCCCTGCTTTAGGGCTTTGAATGAGGAAATGCATTTCAGCTGGAGGATATACCTTACAGAACAGCTACCCCTTCAAGGCTGCAACTAAATTGCTTGGGAAAGAAAAGGTCCAACACCAGCATTCTTTGTAGAAGAGTTTGGGGATTTTTCGAACTTTAGAAAGGTTCTTAATGACCATGATGTATGATTTTTTTTTTCTTATCAAAACAAGACTGAAATGCATAAGGGCTGGAATAATGACCTGAGACTGTGGGGAAACTAAAGGCTCATGTCCTTCACCATGGGCTGTGAAGATATCATGAGCATAAAGGGAGCTGGGGGACTCTTCCAAGTTCTCCATGCTCCTCTGGCTGATGGTTAAGCAACACAGAGGAGGAATCTACTTAAAGGGAAAGGGAAGAAGTCTGAACAATTATGCACAAGGGTAGTCTGTGGGAACTAAACTTTGAGTATAGGAAGTGCCATAAAGTTTTAGGTATTATGAAATATTAGGACTATATATGTTTGATATCTGTTGTACCCCCCAAATTTATAAATGTATTTGGCTCTAATCTCTCTGACTCCTTGCTGCTTATAAAATGAGGATAGTAATACTTCCTACATGAGCACGGGTGTTATGAAAACAAATTGTTTATGAAACGCATCAGTAACACTGTGATGAATGCCAGAAAAAAAGCCCACCAGGAGAGTAATAATTCTCTTTTTACATAAAGGTTTGGTTATAAGGAATAGCAAGGGTAGTTTTGTCTTCTTTATAGAAACAGAAAGAGTAAGCTACTTCTTAACTCTTCTCTTCCCCCCCCCCCCCTCCTTTTTTAAAGGAAACAGACTAATTCACTTAAATATAATGAGAGCCATGCCTGCCGTAGCCTACTTTTTAAACAGTGTCAAGCTCAAGGAAGATCTGTCTCATTTCTTCATCTCCTTTTCTTGGCTCCAACAATTAAACACAAAGCTGAAAAATACAGGTTTTAATGACAGAGCTATTTCATATGTCAAATGAGAAACGGAGGCTGCCATTTTCATAACAGAAAAAAGTGTTAGGGCAGGGAAATTTTTCTTTTCCTTTGTGGCCCCCTTCTAAATTCTCATCAGCATCATGCAAAAGATAATGTTAAATAGGGAGACCAGATGTATGTCTAAACTCTTGCCCTCATTTTTCTAACTGGCTTTCATTAGGAACAAAAATTTAAAATACTTCTAAAAAATAACCAATATGGTAAGGTGAACTTTTCAACTAAATAAGAGCTCTTTATAAAAAGACAATATTAGAGATTCCTGTGTTAGGCCAACAGACTGTTTTACTGTAGTGATACATCTATACATGGAGCAGTAACTCCATGTTTACTTTTGATAAGTAGTGGCAGAAAGTTTGAGTTGCAGCAAAAATGAAAGTAACAAGCAGTCAAAATTCTCACTTGTTAAAGAAAATCTAGAAATACCATGCTACAGATCTTAGGTTTGCTGTCCAGTGTTAGGCTTTTTCATCTCTACAGACATTAGCCCAAACTTTAAAATATGGCTAGGTTATTTTCCCCTTTTTCAGAGACAGGGACTGAGGCAGAGAGTTTAAGGACCTGGATTTTATCTTTATTTAAGCTTATTCCACCATGAATCCCTGGATTGCTGATTCTACTCTGTTCCTTATTTTGTGTTCGCAACACAAAGGATGACATTCATGTTCATAGTAGAAATGCATATTGAAGGGTAAAGCGTAATTCTGTTTATTTTGTATAGCAGAGTATGTCTCCAACATAGATGTATATGTATGATAGATTAAATGATTACTTTAATGCTAGTTAAAGATACAGAAAATAGAAGAAAAGTTTACAGATGTGATTGAAAATAGACAATATGCAATTCTGTCTAAATACAGAGGTATTGGAATGTGGCTCCTCTTGGTAAGACACCCTTCAGCCAGTGGAGTCAAGAAAATTAACACTGAAAATTAATTGTTCTTAATGAGCAAAGCTAGGAGCTGCTGGTAACCCATAAGCTATCCTTTGGAAGAGTTTGGGAACAGTTTGTTTTATCATGAAAGTTAAATGTTTTAAGTACTGTTAATATATTCACCACTGATACCAGCTGGAGAAAGCCTGTCCTTTAGGGAGTGCACAGTCTGAAAGCCAGCAGATTTTGCATATGGATTCTAAATTCATAATTTTAATTGCTTCCTTCTTACATTGTTCAGCTTTTATGGATGAATTAGTGTTTAGGAGAGTTTTAACTGAAGAAAAGGTATTCACTCAGGAACAAAATAAAAATCCCTACAGAAAGGCAGGAGAAACAGGTCTTACATTGGAAAAAATGAAGAGACTATTGCAATCAGGGATTCAGGGATTTGAGTAGATATTTGCAAAGACAATGAGAAATCTAAGGCTGTGGATGTCTCTACAAGAAGTGATACCTCTTCTGGAGGTTACTAAATCTCACCAGCTCATGTGAGCATTCTATGCAAAATCACCCAGATTAGCTTTACTAGCTTAAATACAAGATTTCAGCCATCCTTATTGATATTATCTAAAGTGTACACTGGAGTGTTTGAAGAGCAGCTAAGCTCCATCTGGGGGCAGTGACGAGCAGCTGGAGACAGGAGGCTGTTCTGCCAGTGCAGGAAAGAATGTTTTCATTCCTACTGAAATCAGGGACATTTGAATATCTGGATTTCTCAGTACTTGAGATGTAAAATTTTCTAGGGACACCGAGATCAGACTTCATCAGAGTGTATTCAGGAAGAATTTTAAAGCAGAATTTTTTAGTCCTTTGAAATATCTGGTACTGCCATTGAGAGAGGTAGGACATGAAATCATGTAAAGACTGGCTGGTATAGATTATTGGGTTTTTTTCCCTTTAGACGTGCTTCATAACAGATCTAGGATGTTTTAGAAGGAAAAAGAATTAAAGGGAGTGTTAAAAGGAGTGTTATTTGATACAAAATACTAAAATAATTTAGACTTTGAACAGAGGATGGAATTTTGACCCCAAAACCTAAGTGCAGCAGTCCAGGATCTCGGTTATGTATTCCTTGTATTTCTCTCAAACTGACAATGTAAAGTAGCCAATTTATTCACACTATCATTTTAATTTCTATCAAGAGTATCATTTCAGCACCTTATAAAAGTAATACTACCATAGAACCTAGTCCAGGAGAAAATACAAGTTGATTTTATGGATTGTGCCAATCCTGGAAAAAGTTGCAGATGTCAGTTTTACAGAAGACTGAAATAGCCAAAGGAAGAAGTCAGTTGTGGGATAAAGAGGAAAAGAAAATTTTAAAAGAATTCTTTGTACTGCTAGCTGCAATGGGGAGGCAGGAGCACTCTGAATTCATATAAGCTCCTCATTTTATGTGCCCTGCAACTACCTTATAAACTCCTCCTTTTATCTGCATAAATTTCAGAGCTAAAACACTAGTATTGGAACTGTTCCTACTGGATAGTTTCAGCAGACAGTTTCTGTGGAACAGCAGTCTATCAGTGGCATCTTTACTACATTTCCAGGATGCTCCCTCTTCCACAAGATGGGCACTTTCAGAGGGCCTCTCTCACCTACAGACATCCAGTCTGTGGCAGTTTGAGAGCTGTAGGTAGGCGTGGTTTGTAGCTCTTGGCCTAGAACAGGGAAGTCCTACAAAGCTATGTCACATGTAACCAGTGAACTTACGGTACAAAAAAAATAAGTCCCTACTCATTTTTCTCTGGCTGCTTCTTTTATCAGCTTTTGGTGGATCACTTCAAAGCGGTCAAGCAGGCCATGCATCCCAGGATCAGGAAGCAGCCAGTATTGCTGTGTGGCTTATGACTGAGGAGCTCTGCTGCATGCACAGCCTCACCATGGCCATTTGTTACACTTGACACTTGGTTGGTGTGTGTCCATTAATTAAAAATGTGTTAAGGCACAGGAAAACAGGACCGAAGAAAACCTTGTGGGAATCCTAATATAGCCCCTGTTATCACCAGTGCTCATCATACAAATTTGTTCAGAAGTTTATCAAGTTCAATTAAAACCAGGTAGGTTCTGCTCACCATACTACTTAGGTGAAGGCTGTTCCACAATCTCGCTCCTCTAAGGGCTACAAGTAATTCTTATTTTCAGTCAAAATGCATTCATAGTCAGCACTACTCTTCCCACTCTTTTGCCAGTAGTGTCCTTCACTGCCCCACAGCTTTTCTTCTTTAGAGTTCACTACCACAATGTACATGTGGGGAACAGTTATATTATCTTCCTTTTTTTTTTCTTCTGCTAAACTTAATATGCCAAGTTCATTGCTAAACAGAGAACAGTGGGGAAATGTAGCCCACCATCTTCCTGCTGGTTCTGGACACAAAGCAATGTAGCTACATCCACATAGGCTAATAAGCTATGCATCTTTGTGGAGCATATTAATTCCTATGTGACTCCCTGGAAACATAGCTGTCTTGCTTTCCAAACCCAAATTTAATATCTTTTGGGGGACAGTTTAACTTGAAGTATTTTTTTGTGGTTTTCTTGTTGGTTCTGTGTAGACATGCTCTTTTCTTGTAAGATAACACTTTCATTCTCCTGCCCTTCTAGAACTGCTTCTAGGTGCCTGGTATTAAACCAGAATTACACACCATGTCCCAGGCCTAAAAAGAAGAATTCTAAGACTGCCAAAACTAACAAATTCTCCAAACAAACCTTACATGTGCCACTTGTCAAAGGCCACCCTCTGCCCAGTAAGTAAAAGAAATGTGGACTATAGAAATGGGCCTGGTTTACAGTGTGTTTGACAGGGCAGAGTGTTGGAAAGGTTGAAGTACTCTGTTAAGAGTGATGGTCAGTATATAGCTGATGTAGACAAAGGTGAATTGAAACAATTTATCACATAATGTTTTACTTTCATTGATTTCCATATGAGACTTCTCTTTAAATTTAAAAGAAGAGTATTGGTTTATGGGTGTTTTTGGGAAGGAACTAATTTTTCCCACTTTCTGAAAAATGTTGAAATGTCAAAGCATTTTTCAGAGTCAACATGAAATACTGAAACAGACTTTCCTACAAAATCAAAGTCCAAAATAATGTCACTTTAGAGTAAGCAGGGCATTTTGTGGGAATTAGAAATATATAATGAAAAATGTCAAAATTGAAATATTTCTTTACTATATTAATCTTAACAAGATGTTTCTATTTTTCTTTTTAAAAAGTAAGTATAAAAATAAATTTTATTATAATTTTTAGAAAATTAAATTCAAGATTTGGTTGAAACTCATTACTTCTATAGGAAAATAAAATTGAATGATATTTTCAAATGAAATAATGTTTGGTCTTAAAAGTTCTCTATATAGCTTACTAATTTCAAAATCAGAAAGGAATTGGTGAGTGAGCAAATAAATGCTCAGAAGAGAGTTATAGTATTCTTTGCCAAAATAATCAGGCTCTTCACTAACACGATGCTAAACAAAGAGAATGACTATATTTTGTTTTGCACAAGCCTGTGTCCAAGTCCTTGGTCCAGACAAGCAGTTTGACTGTCTGTAAATTGTCTGTTAATACTTGAAGCTCAAGGCACTGTTGTCTGTATGACTGAAGGAATAGACAGTTCCAGCCAGTCATTAGGTAGCTTCAGTCCCTAAGAGTTACTGAATTACTGAATTAGAAATACCAGAGAATTAGGGGGCGTACCCATAATGGCTTAACACTGCACACAGAACTGTTGCTTTCCATCAGAAACCTGCCTGTGCATCTTTGTCTTTCTATCTCACATGTAGAAAGGAACAGGCAGCACTCTACATTTACTTCCTTGGCTTCATTCCCCAGTATTATCAATGGGGTTAGGGTAAATGTTAGGAAATATGCTTGTTTTCTCCTCCCCAAGCAAAGCATTGCTTCTCCTGAATTTTTTCAGGAGTAGCAAGACAACTGCCATTTGTTCTGGATACAGTGCAAGCTGAGGAACCAGGACTTATTCATGAAGTTGTATCTTGTTTTATGCTAAACACACATTTGTATTTAGAAAAACACTTTAGGAAACAGTGTTTTATGTGTATTTGCATTTAATATAATCTACACCGTTCTCTTGCTTCTGTGTTGAGGAGGGGTGAAAAGAATGTGTTGACAATTTTTTTTTTCCATGTTGTAACAGATCTTTTCACTATAGTACTTCCTGATGCCTTTAGGTATAATTTCACTTGTTCCTGCCATTCTAAGGTAGATACACATAGATGCGGTGCTTAGGGACATGATTTAGTGATGGACTTGACAGTCCTGGGTTAACGGTTGGACTTGATGATCTCAAAGGTCTTTTCCAACCTAAATGATTCTATGATTTTATATATCAACCAAAGCTATTCTTAGCACTCCCCTGATGCATCAAGATGTCATAAGAGTGTGGACTGTTGCAGATGATATATGGAAATAATGGTCACCACAAGACAATTTTTTTTTCTGTTTTCCTTTTACTGTCTGTATGTCTGGCTTTAATCAGTGACTTCTCTGTGAAATGCTGAATGTGAAAAGCTCTTTCCTCTGATATGAGCCTGCAGATTATAGGTGAAACTGCATTAAGCTACTGTTCAGAAAGATATGCCAAATAATTTCACTCTGCTCACATATATTGCAACAAAATAGTTAGAAGTAGATAAGAAAGGCAAGACAAGGCCCAGAACAATAAGATAAGAGATGGGAGATCTGGTTATTTAAAATTATAAACAAAAATGTCATTGTTGACATGCATCTCATGAGTATTTTCTTAGCAAAACTATTTATATAAGATGACCAGGTCTGACTGCTCAGCTGTAGAAGAGCATTAGGTGACTTGCAGTGCTACAAGTGTAGTGAAACCATGAGAATTAAAAAGAATAGGAGTGTATGTGTGAGTGTGTGTTTACAAATAATAGATTAAATAACAGATCCTATCCCTGGAAGTGTTCAAGGCCAGGTTGGATGGGACTTTGAGCAACCTGGTCTAGTGGAAGGTGTCCCTGCCCATGGCAGGGGGGTTGGAACTAGATGATCTTTAAGGTCCCTTCCAACCCAAACCATTCTATTATTCTATGATCTTATTTTACTCAAGGTGATTTACTGAAAAATAACTTTTTGTTGTTTTGTTTTGGAGTGGTTTTTTAATTAATCATTTGGCTTGTTATCTAGCTGCCTGGTTTTGTTGTCATGGCTACAGTTGTTTTGCCTATATACACACATGCACGAACATACATTGTATGGGATTTGGAGGAAAGATTTAGAGTGGTTTATGGAATTTAGCCACGTGAAAGCAAGGGCATTCCTGTTAGAAACCTGGCTTCAGCTAGTGTCTGCCTAACCCACTGTTGAGTCTAATGAATAGCAATGGAGCCTGGTATTAAGAAGTGCAGGGAATCATCAAAGGTAATAAAATTGAGATTAGACCAAAGCAGCATCTGGGAGCGAAGTTTTAAGTAGCAGGCAGGAATGTGTACTAATTATTGCATTGTTAATATGTTACATGTGTTGGTTGAGTAGAGATTGTGTGACTAAGGGCAGGCAGTAGCACAGCCTGTAGCCCTGGATTTTATCTATCACAGATTCTGTAATAAATTTCCAGCTGCTTTATAACTTTCCTAATACGACATATTCCCATGCAAAACCTGACTGAGCACACCACTTCTTTCAGATGTTACCAAATTTATGTAACAACCATTTGGCTTCCTGCTAAACTGGATTGAAAGCTTTGAAGAGACAGATTGACATGTTTCACTGCTACTAAAATATTTACATTGTATACATCAGACACTCAAGTTTGTCAATGTGCTTTGATGGTTTCTTTCCTATATATACAGGAGGAACATTTAGTTGAGATGATGTTGCAGTGTTGCCTTCAAACACAGCATTCCAAGGTGTCTTTTATCCTTAGAGAAGACTGTTCTTCCTTTTTATAGATCAGGAGGCTTTGGAGACAGTATTGTTTTGTTTTCTGTACAAGGTGTACCAAAGAAATACATAGCAAGCACACTTCACCAGCTAAAAAATCCTCTTCATCCTGAATTTTACGTGTATATTTTCTGAAGTATCAAAGTTGTGAAATTAAGCATAATACTAATCAACCTGTTGAACAGAATAATATTTAGTGTTTGTCCTTCAAGTTTTCAGAGCTATAGCAACATTAGCTAATTAATGTTCTGGAAGCACAAGAAGCAATAAAAGTCCTGTAGTGCTTTGAATATGATGTAGCAGGATAACATAATCAGCTTACATGTCTGCATGAGAAATAGTCTTGAATATTAGCTGGAGTAATAGTGTAGTAAGTGAAACCATCATTTTTCTCTGTGAAGTCTTCCAAAATTGAGGCTTGATTTTGCCATTAATATCTGTTTAAAATGCAGAAAATTTACCTGTTATCATTATTGCTGTTTGCATCATTCTGTTTATGTCCTATTCTGCTCCCAAACTTCCTTGGGCTATCTTCTATCAATGAAAAATCATAAGATTATGCCAAGTGTCAAGGGAATTTGCCTCTCACACCTAGTAGCCTTGTGAAGCTCTTATGGAAAATTTTTATTTCTTATGTCAGTCTGAATGTTGCCTTAATGTTAGGGAAATATTTTAATTGTTTTTAAATTATACGAAATAGAATTTGTCTATCAAGAGTATTTGTAGGTATCAAATACTTCATGGACAGTCTACTAATGTAGTTGTCAAGCCATTATGAAAACTTTTGGTTAAAGTGAGTGAAAAGTAGAGAAGCACTGAAGGACCTCACATCACCATCCCTTTGACCTGGGAATGGAATTGCATTTATGATTTGATCAAGAGCATATGTCAGGAACAGTCACATTTTGTTGTGTCTCCCATCACAGGACTATTGAGAAAGAAGGTAGCAGGGTACAGGCCACCAGCTTTATTATGGTGGTCTGGACGTGCCCTATGATATTTGGGATTTCCTTACCCCAATCTTAAGCTATCCAATGATCAGATGCTATTACACTAAAGAATTTACATTTGAAAAGAGAACAGAGAAGTATGCTGTAGCTCTTTTGGGCTTTGTCCATTCTCCTGTACATTATTTTTGCCAGGCTACTGGGACTCTGATTAGGTCTTTCCTATTCTCATTTTGCTCTCAGACTCTAGTAGTAAGAAAGTGTGATTTCTTTTCCCCAATTTTGTGGATTTTGAAACATATCTTGTCACTATCCATTTTGCTTTGTAACATATTTTAGACACAAATACCCATCTGATTTCAGTGGTAGCAGTGGCTTGGTCAGCCTCCTTGTTGCATAGTGGGAACACTTCTGAAATCTTGAAATGTTTCCTGGGCTAGAGAGATGGTTTCCCACCCAGCTCTTGCTAGCAGTCACATATTTATCCTTGGAATCCCCATATGGCTTTGTGGGTGGTAATGTGTAGAGGGTAGCTTTCCCACCACAGCAGTATTCCCCAATACAGATTTATTTAATACTATTTATTAGGGCAATGAAGCTGGTGAAGGGTCTGGAGCACAAGTCTTATGAGGAGCAGCTGAGGGAACTGAGGTTGTTTAGCCTGGAGAAAAGGAGACTCAGGGGGGACCTTATTGTTGTCTACAACTACCTGAAAGGGGAGGTAGGTCTCTTCTCCCAAGTAACAAACAACAGGACAAGAGGAAACGGCCTCAAGTTATGCCAGGGGAGGTTTAGATTGGATATTAGGAAAAATATCACAGAAAGAAAAGCTATAAACTCCAGCCATTTTGTACAGCCATTTTCAGATGCCACATTTCATAATTACATTTCACGATTCCTTTTCAGCAAAGCCAGCCAAATGTTTCATTGCAGTCTCTTTATTAATGAAACGTCCCAATACAGACCAATTTTTTCATGATGCATTGGTGATATATTTGCAGTCAGTCTGTGAGCATGTTGTGTGAATACATTTCAGCCCTATGCTGAAGCACACACTGCAATGTAGTCCATCAATTTCAGTTTTCATTTATTCTCTTTTCTGTCACTTGACAGTGTTTCTGCTTACTTACAGGATTAGTGGAAAATCATGCATTGGGATATATGGTAGAAAATTTCTGTGGCACGGAGAGTGATGCAAAATCAATTAGATTATTATTAGTAGATATTGTTATTTTTAGGGATATATGGATGTAAACATATGTTTTATCTGATGTCACCAAAAACAATCATGTTTTCCATAGATGTTAACTAAAAGTTGGCTAAACACAGCTGAGCTGAAAAGATACACATAATTAGTGAAAAGCTTTGAATACTTTCTGAAAGACATCCTTCTCTGGTTCTAGCTGTTACTTCTTTTGTTTTGCATGTCTCCAGATGGAAAATAGTTTAGACCAGATCCATCCATTAGACAACATTGACATCTGTCTTGTAGGTAGAAATATGAGAAGGGAAGATGAATGGTGCCTCATGCCTGTGCTGAAATATATAAAACTTAAGAGAAGCAAATTCACCGTGTGCCCTTGGACTACATGAAGTATTTACAAAAGGTCACTTTAATTTTGCCTGCATGTATGATCCTGTAAATTTTCTACATCTTTTTCTATATCAGAAATATTAATTACTAGCTAGTGTGCTTTATAAATGTTAAATATAATTTGAGAGTATGAACAATTTGATAGCTATGCAACAATTTGGCTTCTGATGGAAAATATACCAGGGATTTCACATCCAGTTATATGTACTGAAGAGTTTAGGAGTACATTTCTAAATTATATGTGAAATTCTTAATATATATGAAGCCTTCATAAACAGTATTTCAGTAGCTAACATCCATATGGTTGGATCTATATTTTTTCATCACAGACATAGTGAGGTACATATATATATGATGATATATTTAGTACATGTGGAATGGCTAGAAGACAACGGACATATTATGAGCAATCCAGACCAAGTAACTTTGTTGTAAGAGCAGGCTGAAGCTGTAACAAGCTGCAGGTGTTGTGAAGGTCATATGCAAGGCCAAGGAAGACAAAGAAACTGTGTATTCACAGAGAGATAAGAGAGTTGGACAGAAAGATGAGGAAAAACAGGATGCCTGCACAAGGGGGGAGCAGTGTGTGGGCACCACACCGGGACCAATCACAGGGGAGGTGGAAGTGTGTGAATGAGTAGTTTTAATCTATCACCTTTTACATAACAAAGCGTGCGTAGTGTATGTATTTTTAGCTGAGAGTATAAATTGGTGTGTGTCTATTAATAAAGTGGCAGTAACTTGACCACATTGGTCATATAAGTTGTGTCCGAACCTTCCGCATCAACAAGTGGTGCCCGAACAGGGACCCTCTCGTCCATGCTTCCAGGAGCGAAGAGGCAGCTCAGAGGGGGTGGAAGAAGCCGGCTGTAGTAGGCACTGCCCCGGTGCCTGGAAGATGCGCGCGCGCAACCTTTGGAATCTCGCCCTGATCAGGTGAGCGGTCGGGGAGGAGATGGGGTCCACGCTAAGCAAAGAAGAAGCAGCAGTGGTTAAGCTCCTCCAACATATCCTCTCTAAGAGAGGGTTATCTTATGATGAGGGAAGCCTGAGAAAGTTGCTGTCATGGGCTTGGCAGCGAGGACTGATCCCCTCAGTGAGCGCGGCTTTTGAGTTAACGACTTGGGATAAGATTGGTGCAGCACTGTGGGAGGACATTAGTTCAGGCTCTAAAGAAAGTGTAAAATTCTCCACAATGTGGAGGTTGATTTTAAAGACTTTGAAAGAAATGAAAGCGGTCAGCAGACGATTGTATGATGCTGCCGCGGAGGGGAACTCTGTGTTGGGAATGCATTTAGCACCTTGGTGGTGGCAAATTCTGACTACTCTTCACCAAGTGTGGACTAATTCTACTAAAGGTGCTAAACAAGAGGAAGCAGTAAATTCCACCGACAGTGCGACTCTTCTCAAGACACTGTCAACGATGGCGATTCTGTCCACACCTCCTCTGCCCCTAAAGCTTCTGTCACTGGTTGCAGTAACCCTCACAACACAGGACCAAGCTCAGGAACAGGGCATCTCAGACAATGATTCCATTGACACTGATAAACCTTTTGATCCAGGTCCTATAGATCTGGAAAAGGAGCGAGACCTTCCCCCCCCTCCCCCCCCGATGCATTGATTGTATTTTCGGGGAGGGTGAAAGGGGGTCTGAGCGATTGGTGGCAGGAATACAAGTGGGAAGCACTTAAGCGAGGGGGTTTGGGAGTCGCTATGGCACGTTCAGTATTTTGTCAGACAAATCAACCTCCAGAGTGGCAGCCTGCGCAATATGAGGCTGTTAAAGAGTTAAGAAAAGCAGTGCAGGAAGGCAGGATTCATAGTACATTTGCTATGTCCCTTCTTGAAGTGATGGCAGAGCCTTATACGCTCACACTGCATGATTGGAAGTCATTGCTTTGTATGGTACTAACTCTGATACAGTATATGATGTGGTTATCTGATTTTTGTGAGCTATGTATAGTGGCCTTGATTGAAAACCTTAATTGGGGAATTGCTGTTAACTATGAGCAGTTGGCTGGAGAAAATAATTGTGCCGATTCTGTGACTCAGGCAAGGCATCCCAGGGACAACTATTTGCAAATGAAGGAGATGACTATTAAGGCAGTCAGGATGCAGGAGTCTTGCCACAGTCTTGCAGGGTCCTAGAGAGTCACTAACTTTAATACTACCTTTATTGATCGGCTTCAGAATATTTTGCAACAACAAGTCGAGCATGAGGAAGCTCAAGGGTTGCTTTTAAAACAACTAGCTATGATAATATCAATGAAAATTGTAAACGGGCAACTTTCACAATCGCAACCCCAACATGTGTCAAATGATTATAACGCAGAACTCACAGCAGACTGTAACTCTCAGGTTGAGTTCTGGAATGCAGCGTAACATTTTTTTTGCTTCTCTAATCTCTTCTGTAAGAATAGTACACGCTTTTAACTTGCTTAGTAAATTAGGCTGCTAGCTTGCTAAACAAAGTAATACTACAAATACTATTCTTTTTTTTTTTCTGGCTTATTAACCAATGTTGATTCTGTCCGTCATATGTTGCTACAGAACCGAGTTGCTATTAATTTTTATTATTATCACAGGGACACAAGTGTGAAGACTTTGGTAGGATGTGTTACGTGAATCTGAGTGACCACTCTGAATTAATTCACAAAAGCATACAAAACTTAAAAGCCTTAAAACAAAGATCTGCAGCAGAGCCAGGAGCAGGATGCCTTTGGTCTCTTCTCGTGGCTGGGAAACTTTGGGCCGTGGATCAAAAGTATTACAGGTTTTATTATAATTACCTTATTGATGTTTGCCTTATGTCTCCCATGCTTTTTTTTTCCTGTATTCAGTGTTTAGTTGATTGTAACATAAATCAGGTCATGGTCACCCAGCTACACACAGCCTTTGCCTCGTCGCAATTAACAAGCAAAAAAGAGGAGGATAGAAAATGTCTGAAGAGAGAGATAGGAGAGGAAGCTGGAGAATATTTGACCTAACAAGAGATGAGAGAACAGCTGGGTATTGTGAAGGAGACTAGGAAAGATGAACATGGTTATCTAGTGATAAATAGGTGTCTGCATGCTTGTAGTGATATATAGCTATGTAACTGCATGAATGATTTCTGCCCTGGGCCTGGTGGTGCATGCAGCTGCGGTTTGTGTCTGGGCTCAGAGATATAAATATGGGTTTCTCTGTTACTGTAAAGTGTCTCTGGTTGCATAAAAAAAGAGGGAATTAAGGGAATGACCCCAGAGGCACGTTCAGAGAAAGCATGCTATGTTTTGAACTTTTTGACTGAACCAGTCCTTGTTTGGTGTGCCCTTCCTTGAAACTGACTTGCAGACATTGTTGCAAAAAAGTGAATGTATGTGGGGAATGAAGAATCTTACAGAAAGCCTTGATATTTGGGATAATTGATTACCTCTGTATAATGTTAATCCAAAAGAAGTTGATATTGTTTACACTTTGAAAGTCGATAATTGTTTTTATGTAGATGCTAATGTAGTAGGAGGCTATGATGGGAACTTATTGCAGCGGTTCTTCTCTTATCGGCATTAAAGAGTTAAATCACCTTGTTTGGTAGGCAGTTAAGAATGGGAGTCAAATTTGCCACTGCTTTTTGTTGTTGGCTCAAGGACATGGCTGTGAGGATTTGGATGGTATGTGCTGAATGAATTTTAGGTGCCCCATTGCAGCAACATGTTACCAAAATCTGAGAAAATGTCAGCCATTTTGGCATCCATTCACTCAATTGGCAGTATTGTTTGTTTGCTATTGTCTTGGTTGCTGTCATGTTTGCAAGGGTCCTGCAGAACATGGCAAACCTGGTACTAGCTGTTCAAAAACAAAAAGGGGAAATTGTAAAATTATACAGAACAGAGACAGTGGGTTGTTTTGACACTGATAATGTGCACTTTTGGCCTTGCTTTGATGATGTGCAGCTGAGATCCTGCAGCAAAGAGTTAAATAACTTTGAGGGAGTATGAGAAGAAAAACTAGGATGAGACAGAAACAAAAGAGGAATGTGATCTCACCTCTAGAAGATAAGGAAACAGCATGAACAGTAGAGAATAGCCTACAGCGAACAGCACTAAGGAAAGTGTTTTATAAACTTGACTGATCACTCGAACTCTATTCATAAGCAGCTTGCTGAGTTAAGAAAAAATGTACAGGCCATAAAGATTGAGAACGGGTTAATGGACTGGCTTTCAAGCCTTGGGTTAGGGGGCTGGTTACAAAATATAATCAAAGGAGCATTGATGGTATTGACAGTATTGTTGGTTTTAGTATTATGTATTCCTTGTTTGTTTCAATGCTTACAACGAGAACGCATGTTTAAAACAAACGGGATTTGGATTGCTCAAAAACAAGAAGGGGGAGATGCAGGAGGGGGCCTGGAAATCAGGACCATAAGTATCAATCAGTTAGCTGAAAGGAATGTGCTCAAGCTTGTAGGCCACAAACCCTGGGAGGACAAGGAGGGTGAATAGATAACAATCAACAGGATGAGTTATGCTGAGAAAAGATAAGGGAATGAGGAACAGATGGCGCCAAGGAGAAGTAACAGGATCTGTTTAAAGCGCGCAGCTTCTGAAAACATATAAACTCGTGATTGTGTACAATAAATTGACATCTTGCTTGCATTAAGCGCCGCAGAGTTGCTTATCTTTCTTCACTGACTAGAGGGAAAAATGCAGACTAATTGTGCTCCTGAATTAATTGTTTCTGTTACGTGTCAAGATGTATACTAGTGTAAAGTGATTCCTCTCATTCTTGTAACTAAACTTAAACTCCTTTTGGAGGACTTTAAACTTATACTCCTTTGCTCTCACTATTGCATCACTAATGAGGTTCTCTCTTCCCATGTATCCTAGTGCTGCCACCTTTCCATTTACTTGGTCTACAGAGGAGTGCTGGTTGAGTGGTCCTTGCTCTGCTCTGAAATGAAAGTCATAAAATCAGTAGATAAGGAAAGGAGAAGTAGCTTATTTTTCTTTAATCCCTTTGTGGGTCTGAGAAAGGTCTCTAATAATTAGTCTTTTATATGGTCTTTATGCACCATGGAGATTTCACATTTCATGTTGATATTGTGCTAATGCAGGAAGGAGCAGAGGTCCTGTTTCCACAGCCTTCCACAAGTTTGGATGCTTATCATCTGAGGCTTATCCAAACACATTAGATGTGGGAATTGGACTGGAAAGCTCATGGGATATTCACATTCTGGCTATAGTTGATCTAAATATGACACATTAGCAGCTTGTTTTGTGGTCTTTCAGTACTTTCACTTTTGATTTAGAGCAGGAAGGGTGGAGGTCTCGGCAAATATTAAATAATAATAATAAGCACTGAATTGATTTAAACTTCAAATAATATTT
Organism: Falco peregrinus; assembly: GCF_023634155.1. Taxonomy (NCBI): domain Eukaryota; kingdom Metazoa; phylum Chordata; class Aves; order Falconiformes; family Falconidae; genus Falco; species Falco peregrinus. The sequence goes on from NC_073743.1 coordinate 21,092,880, forward strand.
TTAGGTTTAAGTCAAAGCTCGAGTTATGGTTCAGGTTGGTTCTTATTTGAGATTTCTGCCCATAACTGTGCCATCAGGAGTTGTGAGATTTGTATCTTAAACTGCCTTCCAAAGACAACCACAAAGTCTATAAGATTGGATTTTAGTGGAACTACTTTGCTTCATTGAAAAAGCTTCCAAAGACGAGCCTTGCTTAGACCATCTTCAGTTTCTTAGGTTTGTTTCATCTTCTACTCCACCATCTTCTTCCTGTTGTCAGCAATTCTTATGCAAAACAAATAAAAGATAGGAATAACAGTATAACTTCTGATTTGGGGATGTTTTCAACTTGCTTTGTACATATGTAAATGGTGAAACAAAATGGAAATAGTCAGGGGCACTTTTTCAAAACCTCGTGCAACCAATCTTCTCACTGCCTCAAATCACCCTTTTTCAAGCCACCTACTAAGAGCAGCTTTTTGAACTAGCAAATCTTTAATGTTATACCTTATCACCAACTTTGACCCAAGCCAATGCTAGTCAAAGGAACCCCTTCAGAGAATCTCCCTGGAGGGCAACCAAACCAAAGTTCTGAAAACTCAGTTTAGAGGAACACTACCAAGTTCCCCCCTCTCCAGTTACAGGCCCAGCAGCTTCTTGTCATGATTTGGGAAACTGGACAGTTTCAGAAGCTCTCAGTCATCAACACATTCCATTCAGCTGAACTCACTCTTCATCTGCAGTATTTCTGCAGACAGAAGAAAAGGCAAGGGAAGGGACTTCCTGTGGATTGTCACGTATATGGGATCATTTCTGAAAGGGGAAGGCTCAGAATGGGGTAGGAAGATGCAAGGTGGTCCTGTTTCTCTACATTGAGGACTGCAACTAGGGTTGCAAATGTTTAAAGTGCATTTTAAGAACTTATTACACAAATGATGCAGCTACAGAAAAATGGTCACTGCCTCACACTGCAAAGAAGCTGAATTTGGTTCCAGAATCCAGCGGTTCTCATTGCAGGGTATGTTTGGATCCATTGCAGTACTGCCTTGATAATATATTTGATACTCTGTCAAGTTGTCTGTTTCCTAACAAATTGCTTGACATAATTTCACACAAGTTCTAGGACATTTTGTAATTTTTTTGCTTCATGTTATCATCATTTTTATAAGAATATAGGACATTTGGAATTAGTGTACAGAATGATGTAAGAGCAATTTTTCACTTTTATTTTTTACAGTCCCTCTGTGTGGAGCAAGACAGCCAGTTAGCTTTCTCTTGCCTTGTCATTTATATAATGATCACTTTTATAAACTATAAAAATTAGGTTTAAGTTAAATATATTTGGTTTCTATTGGGAATATGTTTCTAAACTTTGGGACTTGTAAAGAGAGCATATACATAGCTACAGGGCACATCTCAAGTTGATATTTAAAATTTTTCTAATTATAATGAGTTGGAAATGGTTTGGGTATTGAAAACCATGCTTTTAAAGTGGATGTGGTCAAAGTGGATTAGTTGTAATTGTTGAAGTTTCCAGAGTTATGGCCGTAAAATAATAGTATGCAATCTGTTTTAAAGCCATAATGGAGGCTGCAGAAATATTATTATTATTATTATTATTATTATTATTATGCTTTCCTTTCCATGTTCTTAAAGAGCATAGAACCAGAAACAGTTAACTACTAATGAGAATTTCCCCCCCAAGAATATTAAGTTTTTGTAGTGCTTATTATCAAGCCTAATTACAAGTCAAATTATACCATGGAAATTATTTACTTTACACATTTTCTTGGAGTGAAAAGATTTAAGCCATAGAAATGCCTGAGCCCAAGCAATGGTATAAATTCAGATACAAGAAACATATAAAGTAGTATTTGAAATGCCTTTTTTGTTTCAGTCTTCACAGAAAAGAAACAAGAGCTCCAAAGAGAAGCTAACATAGTTTGGAATACAAAAAGAACAATTCTAAAATGAGTTGGGTGATTTATCTGTTTTTTACTTGATAAAATTTATTTGCTCTACTAAGTAGGTTGGCCAAGCCTCTAGAGATTCATTCTGAAAACTTGAGGAGAAAAATGACTCCTCCAATGACTGAGGAAGTAGTAAATATAATACCTCTCTTTATAAAGGGAAAAAAACCAAAAACCTAGAGACACGTCAGCATATCCTGAGAAAAAATATGGGAAAAGTAATTTTTAAATAAATGTTATAAGCACCTAAGAAATTATTAACTAAAGAGAATTAATCAAATAATTAATCAAAGAGGTAATACCAAACCAACCTAATTTTCATCTGTGATGAGATGAAAATCTTCATGTATAGGAGAGAAGCAGCAGATACCATAAATTTGGGAAAAAATTTTTAAACTAATGTCTCTAATAATATTCTCTTAACCAAGATCAACAAGCAAAATGTAAGTGAAAGTCTTATAGTATGGAAAGCCATACTCAGGAATTAGCAGTTTTTCACTGCCAATCTGAACAGAAGCATCAAGTTCCACAAGTCTCTTCAAGGTATCTCCTAATAAAAAAATTTAAAAATTTGAATGAAAGAATTGAAAATATGGTTATAAAAGTTGAAGGCAATATGAAACATGCAATAGTTGCAAGGATTCTGGAGGACTGAATACGAACTCAAAACAACACTGACAAATTAGAGAAATGATAAAATAAATAAGAACACTTAAAGAATATGAATCTTTACAGAGTTAATCTTGAGAACCCATGGAAATTATGTTTTTTATTGCAGTAGTATAGAAGTCCAATTGCAACCCATGACTCTACTATATAAACCTTGAGGAAAATACAAAATTTTGTGTGCCCTCAAAAATTCAGTTTCATTAGATGGTGAAAAAGCTACAGTTTTAAGCTTCATGCTGTATGTCTCAATTTCTTTTTCTTATACATTCCTGCTGAATTTAATAATGTCTCAAGAATAATCAAATACATATTTTCACCATTATATCAAAGTAATTTGGTTTAAATCCAGTCTATTTCAAAGTTCTGGAAAGTCCTTATGACTTCTGCTTGTAGATCCATGTCAGATGAGGTAGTGCTCTCACGCTGACCTCTGAAATTTGTGTCTGTATCACTGACACCTATGAAAAGATTCCTATCACACTCATGACAGAATCTCATCCTGAGAAAAAGTGTAAATAATGCTGAATAATTTGCAATCTAGACAAAAGCTAGTTCTGTGCTTGTAACTAGCATGTGCCTCCAGTGAAGTCTCTGGGGTGCACAGATAGTAGCAGGTGAGATAAGTACCAAATTAGATCCCTGTTATCCAAGGGGTAATATATCAAGAGTATTGTATTTATTTGAAAGAAAAACAGCTATTGAAATCCCCCCTTCTCCCCTCAAAATACTGCAAAGGTTAGAATATGCAAAATTATCACTAAAAATTATATCACATTTTTCAACTTCCAAATACACAAAACACACTCAATGAGAATAAATCCAGGATAATTGGTGATCAAAATGATCCAAAGAATCCAGCTATGTTTGGCTCAAGTAAAATAGTATAAGTAGGTATAATCTAGCTAGTTACTGTGGTATATAATGCAAATATACTAACATTTCTCCTCATGACCTGATTTCTGCTGCCTTATTTGGGATATAATAGAGTGAGAGACTGTAACCAAACTTTATCAGGAAAAAATTAGTATATTTTCATTAATTATATTAATACTTCTGTTGCTTTAACTTGGGTATTGTATTGAAGACAAGTGTATCTCCATCATTCAAGTGAAAAACAGTAAAACTGGGTTAATTGAGTGCAAGTTTCTTATGTAAGCACTGTTCTCTTTCAGCTGCACTCAAAAATTTCACAAATATAAGAGTCGATTGAAATGGTCTAATATGCTGTTATTGTTACAAAGATAATGTTACCGAAATCTCGGAATGAAGAACTTATCGACACCAATGTGATGTAGATAAGCAGACACTTCTTTATTAACGGCTGGGTGCGTGAGTGAGTCTTCTCACGATCAACGCACACCAAGTCTCAAAATCAGACACCATATATAAAACTCATTCATACATATTCATTAAGTATTCATGCATAACCATGATATTTCCCGTAAATCATTAACATATTCTCCTCCTATATCCGATTCTGCGCAGTAGTGCTTAGAAAAGTCTAGAAATGGTTCTGGGGTACGATTTGGGTAGGTGGTATATGAGTCGGTGGTCGCGATCTCCCCCTGCCGGAATTACCCTGTACTAAAGTTCACGGTTTCTTGGCAGGTAACCACAAGCTGTTCCAGTCGACTCTCCCCAGTTTCCATTAATCTTATATTCTGACATTTCAATACACTTTCTACATACAGAAGACTAGTCAAATACAAAGAAACCTTCAAACCCTAAATTTATTACCTATGTTTTAACAATGATCCTAGCCCATTCTTCTGGCCTTGGTACGGGATGTACAGAGGATCTCATAGCAGCTTTTACTATATAAGTTTCATTAAAATATATTTCTTATCCTTCTATATTTCTATTTTATAAAATGATTTTATAAAATCAAATAATCAATCCAATAAAGTCAATCAATCTTAACTTATTAGCAAATCTGTAACATTTCCCCCCTTTGAAAGTGTTGAAAATCATTTTTCAATACTTTCACATTATTTACATATCATTTGTTTCAACATATTTTGGTGGTGGACTATGTCTTGATGGAGTAGTTGGTACTTCTCTCATACGATTGACTGAAATTATATTGGTAAACTGTTTCTTCAAACATGCATATACTAGCATGATCATCAGAAAGACAATTAGTAACAGAAACAAAGTTTTGATTATGGACTGTATCCAAGAGCTCAAATTCCATCCCAGTTTGTTAAAAAATTTTCCACAGCCAATCTTCTGACATATCTTCTTGAATTGATTCTGTATCTTTTCTCAATTTTACCTAATAGGTCCAGATCATGTTCCACATATTGAGTGAAATTTGGAATGTGAATGCAACTGTGGTCCAGTCTATCCTTGAGATATCCACATACCCCATGTTCTTTAAGTAGGAGCATATCTAATGCCATACTATTTTGTAAAGTCATCTTGGAAGTCGCCTGTAACTGTATGTTCAATTCCTTAAACCTCTTTTTGGTGACATTTGTTATTTTTTTTACTTGACTTGTTAACTGATAAAGCCATTCTCTATTTCTATATGATGCTGTAGAATTCAAAATTGATTCAAGTGCCCAGCCAATTTTTATTCCTGTTGAGGGTTCATTCCAAGTATCATCATTTGTCTCAGGTCTCTTTGTTCGTTTCAATTTTAAATTCTCTAGGGATCCTTTAAATGGTGATTTCTTCCAAATCAGACACAATGTTGGCGTGCCTAAAGTAATTTGTTTCACCTTACCATCTAATGGTAAATGTGTGGCCCAGGTTCCATCACTTAATGCCCAAACTAAATGTCTTGGACTTCAAATAGTAGTTTTACTACAACTAAACAAAGTTCCTTTCCTAACTGTAAAAGTGCTGGTTAAATTGAGAGTGTTCTTAAGACCTCGACAAAAACAACCATATTTCAAAGCAGCAGCCAAAGGAGGAATTCTTTGAATTATTAAGTCTGCATTGCTGCAATCATACAATTTTTCACATTTCCACAATGGTACTATTTTATTTTCCTTTTCTCTCAATGAAGTTGCTTTGTCATTAACTGAGGGTAACACTGCAAAAACTTTTCCATCCCAGGTAAAACACCAAGGAGTTCTGTCCATGTACTGAAATTGAAAAAAAATGTCACCATGGACTATATAGAGCCCCATTGTTCTACTAATTGCATAATTTGGCCAGTTTTGTTACACTTCCATTCCATGATACTTTTGCTTACATTGGTTTTAAGTTGTTCATCATAAGAACACCATCCTAACTGGGGATTTGGACCCCCAGGAAGAAGAACTCGAGCTATGGCACTAGGTCGGGATCCTGTTATAAAATCATAATTCAATAGTTTTTTACAATCTGTTTCTTTACCTGGCGACTTCCACTGTTTTCTAATAACCTTTACTTGTTCATACCATTGAGTCACTGGCCTTTGTTCACAATAGGTGGTTTCATTTTAATGTTCCAGATTGGTCAGATTCATAGTTAAAATTCCCCATGGAATAAATTCACCTACTGCCCTCGATATTGGCAAACAAGCAGTGATCTGCGTGACATTTTGTAAATTGGCAAATCCTTTAATCAATCCTACCATTAAATTTTCCTCAGCCATTTGTTTGGGAATGTCAATCACTTGTTCTGTTTCTACTTGTCTTTTGTTCCTGTCCACCAAGCCAGCCCATGATCCCACCAACACTACCGACCAAAATAAAATCAGATATAAAAATTAGACATGTTTCAGTGTCAATTTTTAAGTCTCTGGGTCACGATTGACAATCTTCCATGGAGTAGGTGCTTTCTTCACTTGAGTAACATGTATCCAAGCATCTGATTCTGCTATCTTGATAGCTGTAAAAGTGGTTAACAGTACTTAAAAAGGTCCTTTCCAACGTTCCTGTAAAGGTTTGGAGGTCCAGGTTTTCACATAGGCATAATCTCCCGGTTGGAAATCATGCACTGAATTTTCCTGGGATAAAGGTCTATTCCAAATTACTGCACTCCGAATTGCAGCCAAAGTTTTCCTTAGAGAAAGCAAATAGTTATACACATCTTGTTTTCCTTTTACATGTATGTTTAGATTTGGTTCTGGAGACTCATGTTTTTCCATATAATAATTCATAAGGACTGACTGAGGTTCCACTCTTTGGCTGTACCCTGATTCATAATAATGCCAATGGAAGTGCCTGAGGCCACTTTAGACTGGTTTCTTGACAAATTTTACTTATTTGTCGTTTCAAAGTTTGATTCATCCTCTCCACTTTCCCACTAGATTGTGGTCTCCAAGACGCATGTAAATCCCAATTAATACCCAATGCTCTGCTAACACTTTGGACCACTTCAGCAACAAAGTGTGGACCTCTGTCAGAAGAAATTCCAATAGGAACTCCAAATCTCGGAATTGTTTCTTGTAATAACCACTTCACTACTTCTTTTGCTTGTGTGGTGCGACAGGGAAGGGCTTCTGGCCATCCTGTAAAAGTATCAACCCCTATCAGGATGTACCGGTACCCATTTTGTCTAGGTAACTCTAAAAAATCTACTTGCTAATTGTTGGGGCTCTTGCTGTATTGAATGATTATACTGAACTCTGAAGCAAGTGGAAAAAATACTGAAGAGATAAGACGAGGTTACGGCCAGGACAGTGGGATGAAGAAAAAGGAACGAATTGCAGATGTTGGCACAAAACCAAGGCCAACGGGACGTGATAAGAGGAGCTGGGAAACTGCAGAAAGGAGCCTACGTGCCAGAAAAAGCAGAAACAGAAATCTTCCCAGTAAACAATTGTTAACCAATCATATTATTATACGCTTGTAAGATAACCAATCACATTATCGCACGCTTATAGAATGCCTTATAAAAGTTTACCTGGTTTGTACAATAAACGGATCAGATCTTGAACTCTGTGAGTATTCGTATCTGACTCCCGCTCGCCCGAAATGCCCGCAGCAGCTAATAATCTCCAGGTTCTATACCAGATTTCAATCTACCCATTTGAACCTTTTTCTTAATCACTGGATTGGTTTTCAAACATAGTTCACATTTTGTAGTTACCATTTTAGCTATTCCCAACATTTTAACTGATACTACTTGTTTTCGTAAAGAAGTTACAAAGGCTTGTGCCCCCCAGTGACATTCCTGATGTCTTGTTTGAATTATCTCTCTCATCAGAAGAGGTGGAATTACTACCTGTCCATTAGGAGTTATCCACCACCTAGCTAAGTTTTCTTAGCATTTAATAACTGACCCAATTTGTCATCTTCTTCTGAATATTTGGTTTTTCCCTGGGAAGGGTTACTGTTTTAGAAAGAATTATTGCCATCTGTAATGCTTGTTTCTTTGCTACCTTTCTTGCCATTTTATCAGCCAATTTTTTTCCAGCTATTATTTTTGTATTCCCAATTTGATGTGCCTTACAGTGCATGATTGCTACTTGATCTGGCTTTTGAACTGCTTGCAATAATTGTATAATTTCTGTTTGATGCTTAATGTTTGATCCTTGAGAGGACAACAGCCCTCTTTCTTTCCACAAAGCCCCATGGACATGCACTATCCCAAAGGCATATTTTGAATCTGTCCAGATATTTACTTTCTTGTCTTTACTTAATTCTAGGGCTTGAATCAAGGCAATAAGTTCCGCTTTCTGGGCTGATGTGGTACTCGCCAATGCTCCTGCTTCTATAACTGTAGTATCTGTTGTTACCGCATATCCAGCATATCGGACTCCTTGTTCCATAAAGCTGCTTCCATTAGCATACAATTCCCAGTCTGGACGCTCCAGTGGTACATCCTTCAGATCTTCACGACTGGAATAAACATACTCGATGGTAGCCAAGCAGTCATGTTCCAGCCGTCCTTCTTCCTGTATGGAACTTAAAAACACTGCAGGATTTACCAGGTTAGTTGTCTTTAGAATCACATCATCCTGTTCAGTCAGTACCACCTGGTACTTCATCATTCTGCTGGGAGACAGCCAATGTCCCCCCTTTTGTTCTAAAACAGTTATCAGCATGTGTGGAACATAGACTGTTGTTGTTCTTCCCAAAGTCAATTTCCGAGCTTCTTGTATGAGCATCACTGTTGCTGCCACTGCTCAAAGGCAGTTTGGCCACCCTTTACTCACTGTGTCCAGTTGTTTAGAGAAATATCCAACTGGTCATTTCCAGCTTCCTGTCTTCTGAGTTAACACTCCCAGTGCAAGGTGTTGCCTTTCATGAACAAACAACTGAAAATCTTTGGTTAAATCCAAAAGTCCCAAAGCAGATGCAGACATTAAGGCACGTTTCAACTCTACAAAAGCCTTTTGTTGTTGTGGGCCCCATACAAAGGGAGAGTTCTTTTGGGCCTCGTACAGCGGTTTAGCTATTAGCCCATAGTTCATGATCCAAAGGCGACACTACCCAGTCATTCCCAAAAATGCTCTGAGTTCATGAATATTTCTCGGCTCAGGTATACCACAAATAGCTTCTTTGCGATTTTTTCCTAATTGTCGTTGTCCTTTTGAAATCTCAAAGCCCAGATATATCACAGTCTGGCAGGCTATCTGGGCTTTCTTCCTGGATACCTTGTACACATTTAGTCCCAGGAAATTCAAGAGGTCAATAGTCACCTGTATACAAGTAAATCTTTCTTCTGTAGCAATCAGTATGTCATCCACATATTGTAGGAGTAAATGTCCAGGCCTTGATTTATCCTGTTTCCAGATTTCAAGTTCCTTTGCTAATTGATTTCCAAAAATAGTTGGACTGTTTTTAAATCCTTGGGGTAATCTAATCCATGTCAGCTGCATCCTTCGCCCGGTTTAAGGATTTTCCCATTCAAAAGCAAACAGTTTTCTGCTTTCCCTTTCCAAAGGTATACAAAAGAAAGCATCTTTCAAATCAAGCACTGTAAACCACTGATAATTCTCCCTCAGTGCTGTTAACAGTGTATAAGGGTTTGCTACTACAGGATAAATATCCTTAACTATTTGATTTACTGCTCTCAAGTCTTGCACCAGCCTATATTCACCCGAGGGTTTTCTGACTGGTAAAATAGGAGTATTATACTCAGATTCACATTCTTCCAAAATTTTATACTCCCAAAATTTATCAATCAATTTCTTCAATTCCTGTCTCACTTCTGATTTGATTGGATATTGTTTAATTCTCACTGTTCCTGCGCCTTCCTTCAAATCTACTTTAACAGGTTCTGCTAGTTTTGATTTACCAGGAATATTTGTTTCCCATACAGTAGGGATCACTGCCAAATCCACCTCCGGTGGAATTTCTTGTTCCTTTACCTTTTCTTGTATCATCAGGATTTCTCCTGTTTTTGACTCAGGTATTTTCAAGAAAAGTTCTCCTTCGTCAAAAACAATTTGTGCATTTAATTTGGATAACAAATCTCTTCCTAACAAGGGTATCGGACATTCTGGTACATACAAGAATTCATGTGTAATTATCTTATTTCCAAATTTCAAATCCAGTGGTTGCAGGAATGGCCTGTTTTTGTTCCAGTTTTTCCTTTACAGGTATTTAATAAAAAAAATGTTACTCCTGTATCCACTCCCAATCTCACAGGTTGAGCAACATATTTTTTTTTCCACTTTCTTATTATCAGAAGTTATAGCCATTACCAAATTATCTCTAATAGTTAGCTTACATTCATCCTGCCAATCCTTTCTTTGTCTTAAGTAAAAAAACAAATCCACATTTGGCATTTTATTCCATTTCCCTTCTCTTTTACAATACAGCATTAACTGCAGAATAGTGTTATAATTCAGTGTCCCATTCATGGGCCACTTTTCCTGATCATCCAATATATACAAAGGCCACCAATTATTACAGTACTCAAATTATTACAATACTCAATCATCTGGCTCTTTTGCAGATCATCATGTAAATTTCCCCAATGTGCCAGTAAACATCCCAACGGAGAATTTTTTTCATGATTTTGTCATTTGCAGCAAGATTACCCATGCTTTTACTTTTAAACAACCGAGTTAACTTAGATGCCATGGTATAATCACTCACAGTACAATACACAATTATTCAACTCTGTCACTCCGATCCACGGATCCACACTCCACACTCGCTTTCGTGCTCAATTGCACGTCTCACCCTTACAGCCACACTCACACTTTTCCACAATTACTTTAAACAAAGACATAAAACACAATATTATACACTTCTTAATTTTCTTCTCAATACACAGAAACAATAAACAATTCCGTATCAAAAGAAAAACCCCTTCTAACTTCTTGTTAGAGGCACTACCTTAGAGAACACTATAGCATATAGGTTCGCTTGTTTCCACTTTTGTCCAACCCTGCAATAGCTTTCGCTTATGTCTTACAGGCAGACGCTTAGTCCTACCCTGCGCAGCTTTCACTGCATCTGACAGGCAAACTTACTCAGTGGGACTCAAACCCACTGGTGGGACTCTAACCCACTCCTTACCATACACTTATTATAGTGGGACTCTAACCCACTTACTCTTGTGGAACTCCAACCCACTTCCTCCAGTGCACTTACTTTAGTGGGAGTCAAACCCACTTACTACAATTAGAAAAATAAGTGTCTTACCAAAATCCAGGGAACGTCGCGAAGAGCCTTACGGATCGGGGATCGATGGGTATCCCCGAGAAATCCTCGGTGCCGGCTGGAACCGATCAGGTCCCCGACTCCTCCGGTCTCCTTCAGCGAGGTCCCATCTGGGTCGACAAAACTGTTACCGAAATCTCGGAATGAAGAACTTATCGACACCAATGTGATGTAGATAAGCAGACACTTCTTTATTAACGGCTGGGTGCGTGAGTGAGTCTTCTCACGATCAACGCACACCAAGTTTCAAAATCAGACACCATATATAGAACTGATTCATACATATTCATTAAGTATTCATGCATAACCATGATATTTCCTGTAAATCATTAATATATTCTCCTCCTATATCCCATTCTGTGCAGTAGAGCTTAGAAAAGTTCAGAAATGGGTCTGGGGTACGATTTGGGTAGGTGGTATATGAGTCGGTGGTCGCGATCTCCCCCTGCCGGGGAGCTTGTCATCCATATAACTTAAGGCACTGCACTTAACTGTGTTTGATTTTGAGCACAAATACTTTAGGGGATGACCCATGGGAGGGAAATATTAAAGACTACTACTCTATATTAATACTCTTTCAGAAAATCAAGAAAGGAACTTTGGCTTTTTTTTGCTGTGAAAATGAGCAATGTTTTAAAAGTATTACAAACATAATAGGCCTCGGCTGGTATGGACTCACTGATCTGTTTGTATCAATGGCATGACACTAGTATATATGAGCTGGCTATCAAGACCTAATTAAGGAGCTTTCACTACTTATCTTGAGATTGGAGAGTATAATTCTCTTCATTTTACATATGGAAAGTGATATATGGCACCTTTACAACAGCAAAAAGTTAACCTTAAGAGTAGGTCATAGGTCTTAACTAACTCTTCCCTCATGTTTTCTGGGTCTTCCTAGATACAGAGTTCCCCTAAGTTGTAGGTCCTCTTCTTTCCACCTAAGCACCTTGTGCTAATTCTCAAGCTAACGTTACATATAAGTAACTAATGGAAATTATGTTTAGAGTTTTCATTTATCTAACTGGCCATATCTTTTTCTGCTTGGCAGTAGTTAGGCAGTTCCAGATATCAAAGGGGCCTTTCCTGCTACTGAGTTGGATAACACTGGTGATGGAGTGAGCTGATTTTGGGAACTGTTGTTCTTTCCCCTTCACAGGTAGCAGGCTTGCAGTGTCATATGTAACTGTCTTCACTCTGTCTGTTCCAAGTCCATTGGGTTTCAAGCCTGAGTGGTGATTAGCACAGAATTATTCTCACACAGCTGTAAGAAAGTCAGTGGATATTCAGATTTGTCACAGCACATATTAAGTTTTTTTAGTTTATATGTGCAACTCCATCTTTAGCAATGCTGATTTTTCATGCTACATTTAAGAATCTTACCATAAAACCCTTACAGTGAAGGCTTTATATTTTTTTTAATAATACATGATCATTTGTGCCTATCGACATTGATATTTTCATTTATATATCAGTCTTTGTATTGTCAGGGACTCACAAAGAAATTGAAACAAAATAATCCTCCTCTTTCAGCTCTTTATAGGTGTGGACAATAAATGTGTTATTTCTGGTTTAATATGACCCATTTTCTGAAGGGCTTTACTAGATCCTAGACCTACTGTTTATCCTGCAGTTCTCACTGAAATCTTTCTCATATATCTCCTGGTTTCAGCTAGGTTAGAGTTAATTTTCTTCTTAGTAGCTAGTGCAGAGCTGTGTTTCGGCTATGATGTGAGAACAATGTTCATAGCACACTGATGTTTTTAGTTGTTGCTGGGTAATGTTTATACTAAGTCAAGGACTTTTCAGTTTCTCAGGCCTTGCCTTCCAGCAAGAAGGCTGGAGGGGCACAAAAAATTGGGAGGGGACACAGCCAGGTCAGCTGACCCAAACTAGTCAAAGAGGTATTCCATACCATGGGATGTCATGCTGGGTATATAAACTGGGTGGGGTTGGCCAGGGCCTGCTGATTGTTGCTCAGGGACTGGCTGGGCATCAGTCAGTGGGTGGTGAGCAGTTGTATTGTGCATCACTTGTTTTCTTTCCTCCCTTCTCTTTGGATTTCATTCCTCTCCCCTTCTCCCTCCTTTTCATTATAACTGTTATTATTATTATTAGAGGGGGTGGGGTGTTTTATTTTATTTGAATTATTAAATTGTTCTTTTCTCAACCCTGGAGTTTTACATTCCTTTCTGGCTGTGTGGTACTTCGTTACCAGCTGGGGTTAAACTATGACAGTCTTTTGTGATGCCCAATGTGGGGCATGAAGGGTTGAGATAAAAACAGGTCCAACAGTGTGTTAGAACGAAATTGTCAGTATTCATTGGATTGGATTAATAATCATTGGCCACAATGCTGTTTTCTATGTTCTTAAAGTTGCTGCCCATGGTCTCAGGGTTGCATTATTTACTTGCAGTATGTGTTCCCTGTTGTGCTGTTTGTTGTCCTTGGGACTTGGGCGAAAGTTATCAGTGTTGTACTATATAGTGCTGGCTTATGATACGATGGACTCACTGGTTGTAAAACTAATCTGGTCTGTGTACTTGCCCCTGTGTGTCAGGTGGCTCCTGGCGGGAAATGCCAACAATTGCACCTTTGGGTTGTCTTTTCCAGAGTCAACTTATAGGGTGGGGTCCACACCTCCCCTTTCTCCCCAGGGCTAATTACTGAAGCATTTAGGATTTCTGGAAATTCTGAATAACTTTGGACTTTTGGAACTACCATAGTGCAGGTCCTGACCCTAGTGCTAGGAATACTGAATGTGATCTTCACCTCCTGGACCTGGTGGAGAATTAAGCGACTAATTGTTGTAGGAGGGGGCCTGGAAATCAGGACCATAAGTACCAATCAGTTAGCTGAAAGGAATGTGCTCCAGCTAGTAGGCCACAAACCCTGGGAGGACAAGGAATGTGAATAGATAACAATCAACAGGATGAGTCATGCTGAGAAAAGATAAGGGAATGAGGAACAGATGGGCCAAGGAGAAGTAACAGGTTGCTGTTAATTGATGACTGTAAAAACTTACTTAAAGTGGCCTTTGTCTGTAGTTAACCACCAATCAGGGATTGCCTAGTATGTAATGCTTAGCTTAAAGAACCAATCTGTTTAAAGCGCACAGCTTCTGAAAACATATATAAACTTGTGATTGTGTACAATAAATCGACATCTTGCTTGCATCAAGCAGTGTCTTGTCTCTCCATTGCAGCAAATTGTAACTACACTAGCCTCCATGGAAAAAACAACAGCTGCTTCAGCCCCTGCAGGTACTCCAGCCCCCAGGGCAGGCGCTTCAGCCCATGTGGTGGGCACTGTGACTACTCCAGACCACCCTGTGGCAGGCACTGCAGCTACCTTGGCCCTGCAGTGAGTGATGCAGAAGACCTACTGGTGTCAGTATCAGTGGCCCCTATACAGAAGAAGTAGAAATAGAAAGCAGCCCATTTAGGAAAGGAGGGTGAAGCAGGGACATCACAGGATCAGGATGAAGAAGGTGAACAAGAGGTAACCTCTTGATCCCTATCCCTGAATGAACTATGGGATATGTGGAAAGATTATGCCCATAAATCAGATGAACACATTGTCACGTGGTTGCTTCAATGCTGGGATAATGAGGCTAATAGTATAGACTTGGAGGGTAGGGAAGCCAAGCAGCTGGGATCACTTTCTGAAGAAGGGGGCATTGACAAGGCAATTGGAAAAGGAACATGAGCCATCAGCCTCTGGAAGTGACTTCTGTCAAGCGTTAGGGAAAGGTATCCCTACAAGGAGGATATTACATGTCACCCAGGGAAGTGGAATGCAATAGAGAAAGGTATCCAGTACTTGAGGGAAGTAGCTGTGAAAGAGATAATTTATTATGACCAGGACAATCCACAGTCACCCAAGGATCCCAATGAAGTCCTATATACATGATCCATATGGTGGAAATTGGTACAGAGCACACCATCAGCATATGCAAACTCATTGATAATAATAGGCTGGAGAGATGGCGCACCAATGTCATTGGATGAAGTGGTTCATCATCTCTGGGACTATGAAAATAGCATCTCTACCTCCATCATCTCAGCTGTGGAGAAGCTGGTCCAGCGACATGATTAGGATATATCCCACTCTCCACCTGTACAGACCCGCATCTCAGCTATCAGCTGTAGATGCCCTTCTGTTTGGGAGGGAGAATACATGAAATACACACCATGGGGTACCCCATGGTTTTACCTGCAGGACCATGGAGAGGATGTGAGGAGGTGGGATGGAAAACCTACCTCAGTTCTGGAGGCACGGGTGTGTGAATTACAAGGAAAAACAATCACAAATAAGAAGTCTTCCAGGAAGGTTGCTGCTGCAGTCTCCAGAGGACAGTCACCCAGACTTTATTCTCGATCCTGTGAAAAGGAATCCTGATTAATTCTGGCAAGATATAAGTGAGCAGAACTACTCCACGCTACATGTGCTTCACACCATTTGCCATCCTGGTGGAGAATCCTACAACTAGGATTAGGGGGGCCCTGCCTCCAGTCATGTGAATGCCAGGGATAACTAGGTTTACTGAACTGTGTGGATCCGATGGCCTAGCACATCAGACCCACAGGAATATAAAGCTCTAGTAGATACAGGTGCAGTGTACTCTAATGCCATCAAGCTATGAAGGGGCAAAACCTATTAGTATTTCTGGAGTGACAGGGGGATCGCAGCAGCTAATTGTATTTGAGGCTGAAATAAGCTTGACTGGGAATGAGTGGCAAAAACATCCCATTGTGATTGGCTGTCCTGGTTTCAGCTGGGATGGAGTTAACTTTCTTCTTAGTAGCTAGTACAGTGCTGTGTTTTGGCTATGATGTGAGAACAATGCTGATAGGACACTGATGTTTTTAGTTGTTGCTGGGTAATGTTTATACTAAGTCAAGGACTGTTCAGTTCCTTGGGCCCTGCCAGCCAGAGGGCTGGAGGGGCACAGGAATTTGGGAGGGGACACAGCCAGGTCAGCTGACCTGAACCAGCCAAAGAGGTATTCCATACCATAGGGCATCATGCTTGGTATATAACTTGGAGGGTTAGCTGGGGGGGGAATCGTTGCTCGGGGACTGGCTGGACATTCGTCAGTGAGCAGTTGTACTGTGCATCACTTGTTTTCCTTTTTTTTCCTTTCCCTTTGGATTTTATCCTTTTTCTCACCTTTTCATTATAACTGTTGTTGTTATTGTTCTTGCCTTTTTTATTCTGTTTAAATTATTAAATTGTTTTTATCTCAGTCCTCGAGTTTTACATTCCTTCCCAATTCTCCTCCCCATCCCTCTGGGTGATGGGGGAGTGATCAAGTGGCTGTGTGGTACTTTGTTACCGGCTGGGGTTAAAATATGACATATGCAAAGAGTCTAGACCTTGTAGCTGTGGCCAACCTAATGCTTCCTGCTAAGTAAATACATAGCCTCTGGTAATTGCACTAGAAATTGTATTTCTTCATATCAAAATGAATATAATTTATATATATATATATAAAAATCTATATTTGTATATTAAAAATGCATCCAGGAAAGGCCACGTTTCCTTTCTTGACAATAAAATGAGGTCTTTCATCTTAAATTCCTTAGTTTGATGTTCTCTCTCTTTTTCATGTGCATAAACTATGTCATCAGTATGCTTCCCAATAAAAATAAACTATTACTTTGTCATGCTTGATTCACAGCTACTGCCCAGCTACTGTCAACTGCCTCTACTTCTAATCACAGAATAAGTAACACCCTAAACTCCTCTGTTAATCCTGAGTTGCATAGACCAGTACAATGGCCATACAGAATGGCTTTTGCATCGTATATAAAGCAGCCATATAAAAAAAAAAAAATCAGTGAAAAACATTCTCCTCACCTCACTGCACATTAACGTCTACATGGTTCTACAGTCTGAACAGACTGCATTCAGTGTTCAGGGACAGAAAATCAGCATTTCCAGAAAAAGCACTGAATACCAAGTTACACTCTTGGCTTCAGTTGGTGTGTGGTTACCATAAGGAATTTTAAAGTAAGTGAAAAAAGCATATGGATTTTCTAGTACTACTCTGCTCAGACAAAGAGCATAGAACAGACTTAGGAGGAAATTATTGCAGATTCCTTTTTTTTAAGCAGTTGGCAACTCATTAGTGTTTTTCCAACTGATCTATTTGTCACATTAATTGTTGGCTTGGTCTAGGATGTTTTTCTTTAAAATTTCTCAACACTTTTGCCCCTCCTGTAATTTCCCCAGTGGAAAACCTGTCATGACCACTGAGTTAGATGGACTATTTTTCTGACCACTATAAAGATCAGAAGAAAGGTTGGAGCCAGGCATATTACCTGGATCAACTATTTAGAAAATATTTGATCGGAGCTATATTTCTCCTATATTAAGACACAATTCCCAAACAACATAGCCATCCACTTACTCTAGCAATAGCTGAAAAGAGATCTCTAAATTCACTATGTAAGTTGTAGTAACTTCTACTACTACTAAATCAGTATGTTTTGGGGCAGAAAATATAGAGATGAAAAGCTGTGTCCCATTACTGGCCCCTTTAGCCATCCAATATCCCAGAAAGAGTTTGTTTTAAAGAAAAAAAACCTTAATATTTATTACAAACACAGCAAAATATTTCTGATATCTGAAAGACAAAGATAATGTGGCCATTAGGGTTAGTCTTACTATATCCCAAAAAGTCAACACACTTGCCAAAAAAGAATTTTATCAGCTCAGTGCAGCCAAGGGATTTAGTTTATCTAGCTGTCCTACAAGGAATAAATAGTTTACCACTGTTTTTGAAGATTGGGGTAAATCTAACATTCTATTGACATATGCTATAGATTCAATGTAATGCTGTGGTTTAGATGTCTCTTCTGATAAATTTTAGTAAAATCTATGCTAAGAAGAATGGAACTGTTTCAGTATTTATGGGATTTAAAATGCAGAGTTAGCAAAGGAAACAATTGAAACAATGTTTGTGTATATTCTTGCAATGTTTTGGAGAACATGGCTAAAGTTTGTTGGTCAGTTGGTTCTGAATATTAGAAGTTTAGTATTTTTCAGGTTTATTGGTCTTATAGTGAGAAAATCCTCTGATGAAGTGATTAAATAGCTCAATTTTTATTTTTTAGGCATATTGGAGATAACATCTGTAGAAATTGGAGTTGTGGCAGTTAAGTCCATTAAGAGCAACTATTATTTAGCCATGAACAAGAAAGGAAAGGTCTACGGCTCTGTAAGTATTCTTTTGTCTTCCAAATGGATTGCAGTAGTTGGCACAGTTCCCTCTCTTACCTATTGAAAACTCCATTTGACTATGTATTACTACTAGAGCTGAAATGAGATGTTCATCAAAATTTCATCCTGTGGTAAACCAGCAGCCCCCCTCTCCACAAACTCCCTGGTGTTTGTTAGGCTCATATCATACCAAAGCAGCTACTGGGGGATTTATCATGCCTACTGCTTCAAGTCAGGTTTATTATTAAGTATTGTCCGATGGAAAGCATACTACAAAATGGAATCTTCAAGGCTATTTTCCCCTGGTTTTTTTCTACAGTACAGCCACATTTATCAGTAATTCTGGGGGGATAAAGTGTACCTAAAATCTTTTAAACTTCAGCTGATGGAGGAGATGCACCTAATTATCAAACTATGACTGCCAAGATTTCTAGAGTAGCCAGCTTTACATTGACTGTATTAATTAATTCACAAGATTATGGGCAGTACAGAGAGACAAAGACTTGTACATCAGCAGACAGATAAGCTTTGACTGAGCAGAATTTGGATATAATTTGAAAATTGTCCATATATACTCCATTTGTATTTGTGTAAGTTTGAGGTTACCGATACTTCCAGTTAAAAAAAAAACCAACAAAAAAAACCCCACAAACAACAAAAAACCCCAAACCCCAGTGACTATCCAAATATTGTTCTGGTATTACATCTGGTTTGATTTATAATTTTGCAGCTTTTTGCCAGTTCCAGTGAGTTTGAGCCCATGTAAATGTAAACTTATTTAAGTCATCTGCAAAGGTTATGAGCCAATCTTTAGATTGTTCAGTATTCAGAACAACCACAGGCTTTAAAGAGCACTTTACAAATAGGTACTGGGATTAGGTTTATCCTCGGGCAATGTAGCTAAACCTACCAAAAATGATGAAGTAATGCCACTCTGAGACTCGAGGGGGTTGAAGTCATTTGGTGCGCTCTTTTTTAAGGAAGCATTTCTACAGGGTGAGTTTAGTTCATACAAACTATATAAACTGCCCTCCCTCATCTACACTGTGGCTAGTCACTCCTGGTTCATAAGGTTACTTCTGACCTTCTAAATTCCTGGGCAGTGTCAAAGAATCACATTAAGGAAAGACCAGAAGAAAGAAATGTTTCTTAAGCTCCTGTAAATGTGAATTTTAATTTCTAAAATTACACTGGTCGGGAATACAGGATGATCAGTGCTCAGTCCTGCACCATTGAGAGGTATAAGGGTATACTGAGTTGCTGACAAAGTTACCATTTGTCAGTTAAGCTCCATTCATTGATTGTGGGTATGCTTCTGGACATATGTGAAGGTGTCAGCATAAATCCCCATAGTCAATTCACATGTCTCAGTGAACAGTGTTTAACTTATTTTTTTGTGATGATACATCACAAAGCCCGAGATAAGTTTTCCTACCCAAGTTGTTAGCCACAGCTGGCGTGGTGAGAGCTCATTCCAACCCTATACACATACAAAAGAAGGCAAAGCAGCTTTCATGTACCATAAGTGGAAACTGATGCCATAAGATTCAGTAATTCAGTGTATTAGAAATAGTGTTGACAGGAGGATATGAATGTAGAAAGCCTTTTTCTTTTTTTATTCCAGCTAAGTTTTCAGTATTCACATCATAAAATCACAACATAATTACTTATCAAAACCTATTCCATAATACTTCAGAGATTTCAAAAATGCTTCTGTTGTTATTTTTCCCATCCTCCCAAGACTTGCAGTTAGATTCATATTACAATAGTGTGACAGCTTGCAGATGGATATGAAAACCAGAATCAATAAAAATCATAAAAACACTCTTAAGCATATGCACAATAGACATTGGTGCAAGGTTAAACTGAAATTTGTTTGAAACAAACAAAGCAGTCCTGAGCTAACACTCAGACCCCTGCCAATAAAATTTCTTAACCACATCACATCTGTTCTCTCTTTATTATCTAAGAAAAGAGATAAAAGTTTGTATTGTATTTTAAATTGTATTGTTTGGCAACAAGCTAGCCAGCTTGGTGAGGCAAATTTTAAGCTGAAGGACTTGGGGGAGAGGGGTCCAAAGTGGCAATGTTCACACTATTGCATCCAGCTGGGGAATAAGCCAGGCCGACCAGAGCAGTGACATATGTTCCTTAGCTGCCTCCCAAGAGGAGTACCAGAAGGCCAGCCACCTCAAGGGTGTGTACGGCTATGGTGGATCCACTTGCATCCCTCCTGGGAAACCTGCAAGCTTGATTACCTCTCCGAATTGCTTGTACACTAATGCACACGGCATGGGGAATAAACAGGAAGAATTAGAGATCTGTGTGTGGTCGCAGGGCTGTGATCTCCTTGCAATTACAGAGACATGGTGGGATACCTTGTATGACTGGAATGCTGTCGTGGATGGCAATGTACTTCTTAGGAAAGACAGGCCAGCAAGGAGAGGTGCTGGCGTTACTCTTTATGCGATGGAGCAACTGGAATGTATCAAGCTCTGCCTAGGGGTGGATGCAGAACAACGCAAGAGCTTATGGGTAAGGATTAAGGGGCAGGCCAACATGGGGGACACTGTTGTGGGTGTTCGCTACAGGCCATCTGATCAGGAAGAGGAAGTCAATGAGGCCTTCTACAGACAACTGGAGGTAGCCTCACAATCACAGGCCCTGGTTCTCATGGAGGACTTCAACCACCCTGATATCTGCTGGAAAGACAACACAGCTAAGCTCACGCAGTCCAGGAGGTTCCTGCAGAGCATTGACGATAACTTTTTGACACAGGTGGTGGAGGAACCAACGAGGCGAGGTGTGCTGCTGGACCTTGTACTAACAAACAAAGAAGGGCTGGTTGGTGATGTGAAGGTTGGGGGCAGCCTTGGCTGCAGCAACCATGAGATGGTGGAGTTCAAGATCCTGCGTGGAGGAAGCAGGGCAATAAGGAAGATTGCAACCCTGGACTTCAGGAGAGCTAACTTTGGCCTCTCCAAGGACCTACTTGGAGGAATCCCATGGGTTAGGGCTCTGGAAGGTAGGGGGATGTCCAAGAGAGCTGGCTAATATTCAAGCATCACTTCCTCCAATCTCAAGATAGGTGCATCCCTATGAGTAAGAAATCAAGCAAAGGGGGCAGGAGGCATGACTGGATGAGCAAGGAGCTTCTGGCAAAACTCAGACAGAAGAAGGAAGTTTATGGAATGTGGAAAAAGGGAGAGGCCACTTGGGAGGAATATAGGGATGTTGTCAGAACATGCAGGGAGGTGATGAGGAAGGCTAAGGTCTGTTTGGAATGAAATCTGGTGAGGGATGTCAAGGACAATAAAAAGGGCTTCTTCAAGTACATCAGTAGGAAAAGGATGACTAGGGAAAATGGCTGAATGAGGTGGGTGCCCTAGTGATGAAGTACACAGAGAAGGCAGTTACTGAATGCCGCCTTTGCCTCAGTCTTCACTGCCAAGGCTCCGGTTTCCCAGACCCTGGAGGCAAGAGAAGCCTGGAGAAAGGAAGACTTTCCCTTGGTCAAGGAAGATCACGTTAGAGCTCATTTAGGCAAATTTGACACCCACAGATCCGTGGGTCCCTTTGGTTACTTTAACAAAATAAGGTGCTGGCAGATAGGAGAATATACTGCAATTTAGAACTGCGATTGATGGTCACCAGCCTTCTTAATACCTTGAAGCAGAAGGTGGCATATTACAAGTGGTGGCAAGTAAAGAGTAAATGATCTGTATGTAGCTTTGTGACTACAGGTAGTATAAAGGGTGATTTTGCAGAGTCTTCACTTTGTAGTGTCTTCTCCAACAGGCATTGTTTCACTAACTACTAATCCCAAAATTGAAGTGAATTTTGGGAGCTGTATTGAGTTTGAATATGCACAATTCTGTTAGGAAAATATAAGGATGTGTTCTGTAGTCTTAACAGCAAATAAATAAAACATTAATTATAGACCTGGAAAATCTTACTGTATCAAAGTACTGAACATTAGCTAGTTTAAAAATTCTAATTTAAATTAATAGAAATGGAAAATACATTTTAAAAATATTCATATGTTCATTTTATTGATGTGAATGTTATATCTTCATTAGCTGAATATTTAAGGATTTTGATCATAATAAAAAACATCCCTGAAATCCTTATCTGTACCGTGAAAATTCTTTTATATTCAGAAATATTTCTCATCTTGTTTGTAGACATGTTAAAAATACCACATGTAGTTAGTATATCATACTCTGAGATTCTGACATGCTTCTCCCTGATCTGTGAAATAACATATTGTTTTCTGAAAAGCAGAAAAAACAAAATGCTTTTTGGTGGTTATTTAAGTATTTTGTAAATGTCCTACTTTCAAAAGCTTTCTAAATGGAGTATAAGTAACTTGACCAAACTGGTACCCTACACGAAATTGCTTTCAAGTTTACTTAGCCAATAAGATACAGGATCATATGATTCTTTTTTAGGCTAAGCCCCTCTTCATGTCAGCAAAGTAAACAGGCCTCACATCCATTTTAACAGCAGCATAACAGTGATTTGTACCCATCCAAAAAAGCCCTTTTTCATGGGTAGTATGGTGTAAAGGATCTTACTTTAAATAAGAAGTAGGCCTGTGGCATGCATATTTAACATATGGTATCAATAATCTAGTTCAAGATATTTAAGGATTATATTTGTTAGAACTGAAATATGATGAATGATTCCAAGATTGCTACCTCATACTTTGATTTTATGACTGAGAATTTGATTTAATATTGTTGCCATATTCCAACAAAGGGAAGTTTCATTTTTGCTGTAAATTACATAATTTTATTGCTATAATTATACACTGAATAATTATGTCTTTTGTTGGTTTCACTTTTTGCAGTCTAACTGATGTTGCTTTAAATGCTATAGACATGGTGAAACCTCTCTTTAAAATACACTGTAGAAACCTAAAAGGGTGTCATATACAGAACACTCAAATCTTCCAAAGTGTTTTTAGAAATTATTTAACTTCAATATACTGCAACTCTGAAAAATTATGTCTATTCTGAATTTGTGCATTTATTTTCTTCTTTTAACAGAAGGAGTTTAACAGTGATTGCAAATTGAAGGAAAGAATAGAAGAAAATGGATATAACACATATGCATCCTTAAATTGGAAGCACAATGGAAGGCAAATGTTCGTGGCCCTGAGTGGAAGGGGAGCCACAAAGAAAGGACAGAAAACAAGAAGGAAAAACACTTCAGCTCACTTTCTTCCAATGGTAGTAATGCCATAGATGAAGGAACTATTTTATCGATGCAGTTGAACCAAAGGCTCTTATGTCAAGAATATGTGGCAATCCTCTTGAAGAGTAAATTCAAGCAAATAGTGCAGACATCTGCTTGTTTTTAAAGAGAGCAGGGAAAGCCTTTGAAGGTTTTGTATTCATTGAAATACTTTTTAGTTCAGTGTCATATCTTATAATCTATATACAAGCTGGATCAAATGTAAGTTATTGCCAGCATGAACAATTTTTGTTAATCTCTGCAACAGAACTTAAGGGACTTGAGACAATCTGTTGATTGACCTTTGTGAGGAAAGTTATTTATAGAACACTAATTCATATCAAAGACCTTAACTTCTCATTCAAGCCTAATGATACAATGAACAGTTAGACACTAGCATTTACCGGAATCATTTGGATCACATGCACATATAATAACATTTCCAGAGAAGCCTTGTGGAAGAATGGAGAGGATTAAGGAATATAAGCAAAGTAGTGTAAAACTCTTCTAACAAAGCAAAAAGTATGGTTTTCTTGTATGTTCTAACTTAATTTCTTTTTATTTCTAAGTTATTTAATAGGATCTTAAATATCTTTTTGATTTAAAATGCTTTCCTCATTTGCTTCTTTATTTTCCCTTTTTCTCAGTACTTCACAGAGAGGTTGATAGGTTAGTGTCAGAACCTCCTAAGTACTCTGAGAATAGGTATTAGACAAGGCTTTAAAGGCAAAATTTAATGTGTATAATCCATTTTAGTGCAACTGTCTCGTACTTAAGCAAAAAGACCAAACAAGCAGTGCTTGGATTTATAGTATTGGGTCTCTTTATGTTGGAGAGGGTTTTTTTTTTATTTTACTTATCAGTGCTCAAGAACAAACTTCAAGAAATACTTTGTTCAAGGGGTCTTTCTGCTATTTTGAAATTGAGAGAAAGGGCCGCATCTGTACTTGGGTATCAATGCATCTGCGTGTATATTCATCTGACTTTGATTTGAATTTAGAACTAAGATCTAATGCATTGCAATCAGTGTTGTATTCTGCAGTAAGCATTGGGCTGGAACCTATATGTGGACAGCCACTGAGACTGCAAACATTAAAGTTAAAGAGCATGTAATTCCCAAGTGTAAAATTTGGCCTCTAAAAGGTAAGTAAGAAGGCAACACAGTTCTGCACTCCTTATTCAGTTAATATGCCCATTCAGCACATTTGCCCTTGTTACCAGCTTGTAGAATCATGGGCATATAGTGGGAGCAATACTCAAGTAAGGACTGAATGATAGGAGATCCAAAATCATACTTGTGCATTTATCAGAGATTATTACTCACGTGTATATTATATATGAGAGCTAATCAAAAAGCCATGCTGGCATCCAGCTTTAGCATGCCTTTCATATACATCGTAGTAACTGAAGGCTCAAATTAAATAATAACCAGTACACTTATGAAGTGTTACTAGTCCCACGGCTTAACTTGGGCAACTGCAATATAACAAAGTTAAGCATAACATGAAGTCTGTTTAATTAAAGGTACATAAGGTTTGTTTTATGCTTTGCTTTAAAATTAGAGCTATGGATAGCTCACCAATGTAGCCATACTGAAATTCATTTTGTTAGAGCAGATAAATAGAAAACAGTACATCAAAATTTGTACCACTGTCTTCACATTGTATTTGACTAAATAAATAAGCCTTTGCAGTGTCTGTAGTAAGAAACAAAAGTAGTATAATATCATTTTGTTCTAAATACTTTAAGTATGAGATTATATTGATGTTGCAGTTTTATCTTCAATATTTCTTGTTGTGAAAAAGGTTTTATTTTTATTGTTTGGAAATTATTTTGGTACAAAGGAGAGCCTTGCTTAACATGTCTTTTTGAGAATGTTTAACCTCTATAAAGGCAGATGGTGTTGGAATCTTCTATAATTTATTTAAGTCAATGTTTAACCAGCATTTCAATCTTAATCTGTTATTTAAATATTAGCTGGTTGGGTTTTTAATATCAAAATATAATAGCTTTCCCATAAAATACAAAATGGTCAGATTGATTTCCTGTCCTTAAATAATGTCAACTGTTTTAAACCCAGGAAGTAATTTGAGACACAACATTTCAGCTGATAGCTAACATTATATTTCATGGTGCTTCATCTCCAGCTTGCTTCTTCATAAATGAAATTGTTCTATAAAGGGAAATAAGAATTTCAGATTTTAAATGTAATTGGAGGTCACAGAAAAATTTAACTACCATGATAAAAGTGAGTTTGTTTAAAATTTGTAATCGATAATTAAAACTGACAAAACATAACAGACCACCCACAGTGAACATCCAATGTGAGATTAGACAAATGCAGCATTGGATGATCATTTAAAGAACATTTGGGATACAAATGAAGTTCTCTTTTGACAGAATTCCCTAGGTGAGTTGGTTGGGGGGAAAATCATGCATAAATATTACCATAGTACTCAAAATACCATGCTGCTCAGAGGCCAAACCCAGGAAATATCAGTTTTCCAAAGCGAGTCAGAAGCCATTTATGACATACATAGCAATGAAACAAAAAAATCCTTGAAGGAATCAATGATTCATGTATGATTGGCATACTGTAATACCCACTGTGTTTAGAGCAAACTGCAGACCCTCTATCTAGAGCATCACAGATCCTCAGCTATAAGCTCTGTTTTCTGTCACCCTCAGCATAACAGACTCCTGGAGCAAAAGGAAAACAGGGGGAGGGATAATCACTGAGCAACAATGTATTTTATATTATTTTAAAATAAAAATAATAAAATGTGGGGAATAGAGAAAAAGAGCATTATCCCTTGTTTGGTTTATTAACCTGAAATGGTACTGCACAATAAATATAAAAAGGAAAAGATCTGTTGTACTACAGGATGTGGTTTAGTGCTGTATAACCCCAAAACAAAAAGAAAAAAAATCACTTGAATATTTGTAAGTTTCTTTAATTTTTTGCATGTGTGAGTCCGCTATCTCCACACTAATAACAACCAAAAGATTTAAATTCTTCCTGTACATATTCAGATCTACCTAGTTTAATGTAGTGGGAAAAGCAATGAATTTAAAGCAAGCATATTTGACGAAAGAATTAAGGGGTTCAGGAAAGAAACATTTATTCACATTTCTAAAGTAAACTTTAGATATAGAAAGCTAGTTAAATTTTATACAAGACTTCATTTAAGACATTTCAGGTTATAAAGTTCACTAAAGGTTAGTAAGCTTCAGTAATACAATAATAACAGTGAATGAGCAGAAATTTGTAATTCATGCCTCTGCTGAAACTGATAGTCTCTGTTCACACAGTCATAACTGCTTCAAAGAGTGATCTTGAAACTAATGCAGGAAGACAGCTCCTCTTTTAAAGTATCAAGTATCATTATTTACTCTCTTAAGTTAAACTGTGGGGCAGAATTTACCCTCCTAATTTCCTATTAAATTGGAGAAAGCACAACAAACATTTTCTGCTGCAGATAGTCAATATATGATTACTGACGGTGTTTTGAGAAAAAGCTCATTGAAACAATTTTAGTGCACCTGCAAATTACAGAGACACATGCAGAAAAAAATTGTTTCCGATTGCATTATGGGCAAGAAATGGAATATGAAAAATTAATTGGTTTTGGACCAAATATGCTTACCTGCTCAAAATATTTGAACCTCGTGTTTAACTATATGGGAGATTTCTCAGTCTAAAATTTGGGACTGTCATTTTCTAATGAAGCACAGTGAATCTCTGATACCTGACTGATGTCTTTTCACTTACTAATCACAGAAAAAAAAAAATTCTTTGCCCACCCCAGCAATATAAAGAAAATATGCTACTGTGAAAGACAAACCAGAGAAGCCATGATTAAGCCTCAAGTAACTGATTAGGGAGGACTGATGTTTAAGCTACCACAGTATAAATGAGGAGAATTTGTACTCCTGAAATTCCTCACTGGGACCTTTAATGAAATTATATACAGTGGCATCACTAATGCAAAATATTAACTCATACCATTGAATAAGTGGATATGCTGGCGATGACAGAAATACACGTCATATCAGACCACTGTCAAAATACAAGGCTATGAGAATTGCAATACCTGAAAAAAAGCACAGGAAGTACCCCACTGTATAATTCTGTGCAAAATACTTAGGTCACTGATACTATATAGATAATATAACACAGAGGAAAAAACCCCAGTCTATATTTACATCAAAGCTCAGACTATTTATCTTGAGATAATGCAGTAAATAAAGAATCAAGATATTACAGGTTCTTTATTACTGCTGAAATGTAAACCTTTGCAGTAGCCATTCACCCAAGCTCCAGGTATACTATTTCACCATCCAAAAATTTTTGGCTTGGTTTAAATGTTATATGTTGGGGGTGGGGGGTGGGGTGAGTGTGTTTGTTTTTTTTAATGATGGAACTATTTTATTAATTTCTCAGTGAACTTTTAACCCTTTCATCTGCTAACCATCTTCACAGAAGTCTGGGGAAAAGCCAAACACTGGTCTACATCTGAATCTGCACTTTTCAACTAGCTATAAATAGCTGGAAAACAGATTACATTTAATGTTGTACATGCAGGAACTTGCCTTATTTAGTGAGGCATGTCTGAGTGGAATGAAGTATGGCAGTTGCAAAATGTTCTCCCCAATTCATTTATCCATTATTTTCATTATACCCAGCTAATTTGCATACTTTCTTGTATTAGAAATATTCTTGAAGTCTCACGTTGTCCCCATGTTTCCAAAATGTATGTCACAAAATTGTACGAGCATTTTAGCTTTCTCTTTTATCTTTTGTTTTTAAAAAGTTGAGACAGCACCCAGAAAAGGAACTACCTTATCAGGAGCCTATACATACAATTTAACATACTTTTTAAATTGTACTGGAATAATCCATTCAGGACAATCAAACTATTTTGAGTATGGTCTTCTAGTATCCATGTCAGTATGCTTCAGATACAATTGACTACTTGAAAAAACTATTTTATTTTTACTCAATTATAGAAAGATTGGCTAAGGAACAGTAGAATCTTGGAAAAAAGTCAATAAGCACTTTCTAGGTGTTAGGGCCAATAGGCTAGGACCTTTCAGGCAATATTTCTAACAAATCACAACAAAAAAATTAGGATATTAGGTATAAATAAAAAATTCACAGCATAAGTATTCATGTGAAGAATTTTAAATTTTAAACTGAAAATGGAACAAGTTTCTTTTTTCCCCAGCTCAAAAAGCACACTCTATCTTTCAAAAAATATAGTTTTCAGTTTACTCTTACACTAGTACATGCAGGATATTTATTGACCAGTTATGGTAACTTCCTGGGATTTCTTCCTTCTTTTGCATCTAGTGATGCCCCCAAACAATAAGATTCATTGTTCACTGAAGGAGCCTGCATGACTGATGCCTGCAGTACACTGTCATTAATGCCACAAAAAAGACTCTCACTTTTGGTTCCATGTAGAACATGACACAGAAATCTAGTGATGCTGTAGTGTTTTGATAACCCTTGGGTCCCCTGAAACTACCCATATACTTAATAGTAAACATGCAAATTAGGTTCAAAAGTTAAATATGCATTGAGAGGATAGCTTGGCTTTTATAACAACCACCATGCACAAGATACATTGCAAATGAAAATTTATTTTGCTCCTTCTTTCCCTTTACATGGTTCACTCAAGGAGAACAGAAGGAAAGGATACAATATCATTATTATTTACAGTCTTCAGTGCTTTTCTTAACCAGTAGATAATATATGACCTACGCTGGTCTTTGACTGTATCTTATCTACAGTGATGCAATAGAACAGATATCAGAAATCTTGTAAAAGAAGGGTCAGCCTCTCTCTTCCTTATGGTCAGCCAATTTGACTTACTGAGTGCTACTGATATAGCATACAATTTATGGTCACTTAAATATGGAGTAAACTAAAAGATTCAAGCTTTAGAAGAGAGACTCTGCTTATCCTATTAAATACTTTATCCTTTACCTGACAGAGATGGGTAAGATTTAATTCATTAACCAATTGCTTATTAAATGCTCTAAGGTGAATGATATAGTGTGAGAAAAAAGTAATTTCTATGATAACTGGGAGGTGCAGTGTCAGGCCAGTTAAAGTACTTCAATACAAAATCCTGCAGCAAGGTTTATCCTATATTCATACTGAAAGCCACCATCAAGTTGTAAATGAATGTCTGGGCCTCTGGACTTAAGGAAGTCAGTTATCCAGAATCAGTGGTAGGCCCTTTGATCCCGACTGCTCTAGTGTCTTAACCATTCTCCACACTGAAGTCACAACAAGCTTTACTCTGATTACATGTACAGATGTAAAATGGGAGGCAAATTCTATTCAGAGTCAGAAAGTGATGGCAACTGAGTTTAAGTAACCTGTGGCACTAATGTGTTTCTTCCCTTTCACTCTTGTAACAGTTTCCCTGGACTTCTTGTCTGAGTCCTGACACAAATACAGTTTTTCCTCATTGCACTTGAAATGCAATACAGCACAAGGTTCTAACACCAAGTCCTATGTGTACTAAGGATTAAAATTCACTTGGGGGGGATTAAGTGAAAAACGTCAGGTGGAACCCTGCAAGCACAACCATTGCTGAAAACTGCCTGTGACACACAGGACCAGATTTAAGAGCAGACTACTCCTTAGCATTTATGTGACAGGTATTCCTCTTTGGGTTAAGCCTTACATATATCAGATTTTCCCCATACTTGCCATATATTTTGCCAAAAAGGACTTCAATGAGCTTTGGACAGTTGTCTCAGCTTGTCCAGAGGACTATTTATACAAGACACCAGGTTTTGGCCCAGGAAGTACTTTAGCTTCTCAGTGCTGGACTTTGGAAGTGTACTTTAAGGAAATACTACAAAATTACTCCATTCTTCTGCTCATCCCTCTTGCCACAGTTTTATGTTCACCGCTGGAAACAGAACATTTTAGAAAGTCTAGCATAATATAT
The DNA here is from genome assembly GCF_023634155.1 of Falco peregrinus. NCBI lineage: Eukaryota > Metazoa > Chordata > Aves > Falconiformes > Falconidae > Falco > Falco peregrinus. The sequence goes on from NC_073743.1 coordinate 21,123,489, forward strand.
CTTTTCTCATAATTTATTTAGCATGTCAGTAATTCTACTTTGGCTTGCAGACTTCCAAAAATATGGCCACCTAGCAACTGGTTTTATGCAGTACCACAGTAGCTGGGCATGTCCAGCTCCATTCAGACTGACTGCATATATGCAAGTCATTTGTAAAACAGACATGGTACATACAACATACCCCAGAAAGCCAGACCCTCAGCTTCCACTCTACATGTAATATCTGTGTCCAAAAAAATCAAGATACTATGGTACTGTGTTAGAAATACTTAAACATTTCTGCCCCAAATGTTTATATTGAACTACTAAAACTGCAGTGAAAGAGGTATCCAGTAACAAATTCTGCAAAATAATAGTGGAATGATAATCCTAGAAGCTGAGCTCTTCTCAAAAGCCACAGTGCTTGTGACCATCATATGGCAGCATTTCCATATCACCCTGTACATTTGGCCTCATCTGACTTTGAGATAGAACAAGTACTACTGAGGAAGTTGTTCTATTTCCAGAATCATCAGATTAGTTCTTCAAATAAGTTGAGACCAGTCAAAACTGTTAGTGTTGATTTTAATACCTGTCCAGTTGGACTATTCCATTATGTTGAGGAATGCTCAATGCTTGAGAGGAGCCATGGTAACTATCCTGAAATATATATGTACGTAAAAGGATTCTGCAAATAAGAAAGGCTCCCTATTTTCAACACAAAGAGTTTAAGAACAAAATTATCAAACTGAAGTAAGTTCAAAAGTTACTTCAAAAGTTATTAAGGCAGGTGTTCCCATTTCTCTGTAGATTTGGCAGCTATTGGGTTATTACTCACAGCAAAAACACAATTGCTAGCTACAGCTACTGCTGTTATCAAAACTTTATTGGTTTAGGTATCGAACAATAAAAAGTAAGATAGAAGATGTTACTATACCCACATGATTACACCTCTCATCTGAAACGGTGGAATATTACAGAGAACAATAAATAGATGAAAGTTTTATCATGAAAGTATCATTATGCATACCTCTAATCCATTTCAGGGAGGATGGGGCTGTGGTCCTTACTGGTGGACTTCAAGGAGTGATTTATAAGAAAATCAAGTTAAAAATATAACAGATTTTCACATGTAGAATTTTTTTTCCTTAGTCCAAAGGAAGGAACATGAAAAACACCCTGCAGGCATACTGAAGACAGAGACAACAATCACAAATAGTATCATGAGACCACTAAATCATATAAGGCATATCACAAAAAGCCTCAAAGTCCTCTTCTTTAAGGGTGGTTAAAGATAGAAAAAGAATGAAAGGATGACAAGCCCTGAAGTAGAAGAATGATTTTAGCAGCTGTGTCCTTAATACTAATAATGAGGGGACTCAGCACAGCTGGCATCTGAGCTAAAGAGCAATAGGACAAAGTATGTGATCTCAAAACAAGGCACATCTTTCTCACTTAAAATCAGGAAGGAATTAGAAATAAATTTATATTTACCTGTTTGAAATACAGTCTCTAAACAGGACTTTCTTATTTTAATATAGAAAACAAAGTTACTGAGAAAAACCACAGTAATCATGCAAATACAGTTGTGTTTTGAAAGAAAATACTACATATTTCAGAGAAGCATAAAACAAACCTTACCAATACACTGTAATGACCATAATAAATGCTCACTGTTATTCACAAGTGTCATGATCAACTGTTGACTAAGAGCTGCAGGAATGAGAGGGTGGATAGATCTAGAGCCACACATGAAAATTTTACTGAAAATGTAAATCTCTAGTTATTTCTTCTTTAAACAAATAGCTAGTTCAGAGCTATATAATATGAGAATAAAAGGAATCATATCAGTATTGTAGAGAAAAATTAGAGCCTTAATCTTTACTTTGAAGGTATGCTTTAAATCCAGCAAGGTGATACAAAGTTTCTGCATAGGGGATAACAGCAAGAAACTCCTAGGCAAGTATAGGCATCACATCACAATAAACAACAGAACTTAAATGTGACCAAACCAGGAAGCACATAAGTAGAAATTAGTATTGGGAAGAATGATTTAAATTAATTTTGCAGAACCTCACAGAAAAGGTTCAATTTAAGTTTTGGACAGTGCCTGAGAGAGAATTCAAGTTTTCTTCAAATCCAGTCCTAGAAGCAAGCTGCTATTTGGTTCTAATTATTAAATTAAATGTGATTTTTCTTTCAGTTTGTGTTGTAAACGCTTTACTGATAACATTGTGTTTTATGTAAATATGGATAATTTTCTTAACTTGAATCAGATCACATTTAAAGCAGCACCATGTAACAAGCATGGCCTTAACTAAACAGAGGACAGCTAGCAGTACTATTGCAATACATAGAAATCTTGTGCTGTTTCCTGTCCTTTTTTTATTGAGCATGTGTCCTGGTTTCAGCTGGGATAGTTAACTTTCATCTTAGTAGCTGGTGCAGTGCTGTGTTTTGGATTTGGTGTGAGAACAATATTGATAGGACACTGATGGTTTTAGTTGCTACTAGGTAATGCTTATACTAAGTCAAGGACTTGTCAGTTTCTCAGGCCTTGCCAGTGAGAGGGCTGGAGGGGCACAGGAAATTGGGAGGAGACACAGCCAGGTCAGCTGACCCAAACCAGCCAAATAGGTGGTATTCCATACCATGGGATGTCATGCTGAGTATATAAACCTGGGGGGTTAGCCAAGGCCTGCTGATTATTGCTTGGGCACTGGCTGGGCATCAGTCAGCAGGTGGTGAGCAGTTGTACTGTGCATAGCTTGTTTTTCCTTTCTCCCTTCCCTTTTGGATTTTATCCTTACCCACACACCGTTTCATTATAACTGTTATTGTCATAACTTTTATTATTGCCTTTTTTATTTTATTTCAATCATTAACTTGTTCTTATCTCAACCCTCAAGTTTTACATTCCGTTCCAACTCTCCTCCCCATCCCTCTGGGTGAGGGGGGAGCCATGTGGTACTTAATTACCAGCTATGGTTAAACCATGACAGCATGAAAGCCACAACAGATTTCTTGCCACTTAGGAAGAACTGAACAAGATACTCTCTTATTCTTCCCTGCAAATGCATAGAGTTAGTACTGTATGGAGCCACAGCATTGACTGTGGGACTGGGCAGCAGTCTGCGTCTCCCCAAGCACACGATATGGAGCCTTTGCCAAACCAGGTGATTCTATAGGGAACATCAAGACAGTTGAGCATGCATGGTAAACCAGATCTCTGTCATTGAATGTGCTTTAGAAAATTCATTAGGGAAGAAGTTTTTCACTTTGGCAGCTGTTCTCAGCTAATGCAACATCAGACTTCACTCTTTGGAAGAATAGCAACATAAAGCAAGAGTGGAAGTAGTTTACACAGTGGAAAAAAGGCAAATAGAGTTGATGTAGTCAATGTTTTATGTGTCATATTCAGGTAAGGAGTCCCCTCTGCTCTAACTATTGCTTCCTACCAATACCAATAAGCAAGAGGAGAGAAAAGATTAGGAAAAAAATGAGGTCAAGACACAAAAGGATAAAGGCTGAAGTAGAAAATGCAGGAAGCTGGCAGACCTGGGTTGGTGCATTTATCTGTACTTTAACATACTGTCTGCAGTGACCAAGAGAACTCCATTGGTACAAAAAACGATCTAATCATTCACTGCAAACACTTGACACTGTTCACACACATTCATATATATAATTTCTCAGTAATTTCTATTGCAAGCAAGACAATTATCTTACTCATCTTTTGTGTACCCAAAGAACATGAAACTAGAAGGGAATATCACTTCATCTTCACAAATTTCTTAGTCGTAGCTATATTTACCTCAATCAGTTTGTAACTGACTACAGCCTAATTTGTATTTCACTAAAGAATCTCCCTTTAAAAATTATCCTGTCTTGACAGGAGTACCTGAAGATAGAATGAATCAAGTTTTTTCCCGGTTACATACTTTATTTAAAATTTGTGTTTCTCTGGCTTTAATGCAAATCTCTGTTTCAATTCTACCTTTCTTCCACTGGAGCTAAAAGGCAGTGATAGCCAGTGTTTTACTCTCTGTGAAGGACCAGAATCATCACACTCAGCATTTCTGAATAAACAGAATTCTTTCAGTTGCTGAGTATAAGGCACATCACTCATCCTCTGATAATATTTAAGGCCCTTTTTTGTGCAGCAGCATCTATTGTGTCTACAGTATCCTACTATGAAGAAGGAAAAGAAAGCTTTCTAGTTTTATCACCCCTACTTATAAGTCTGAGGCTGAGACTAGTCCATCTTTTGCCACAGAAGCTTTTTTATGAACTTTGTACAGATATATAGGAAGTGTATGTTTATTTCCAGGTCATTGGTTAAAATCCTGAATAGCATCAGGCCTAATATGCTCACTTCTGGAACTCCTGTCTAAACCCTCTATTAAGTTTCTCCAATTGCTACTTTTTGCCAATTGGCATATCATTTAACATGTGTTTTACTGCCATCTCATAATGTTGATTTTTCTAACTGCAATATTACATGATGCTAAATGGAAAGTTTATAAAATATACTATATCTATACAGTCCTTTTATCTATCAAGCTTGTTGCCTTATTAAAGAAAATCTGACTTTATAAGGTCTAAATTTCCTTTGAGGCCTTTTAGCTATTACTGTACTTTCATTCTCTGGTTCACAAATCCTGTAGCAGGAATTATATAATGCTGGCTGGCTTATATACCCCTAAGTTATCCCACATGCCTTTCTGATGATAATTACAATCTTGTATGCTTCATATAAGGACTATTGACATACAAAATTAAACTCATAACTCGAAAGTTATAAAGTAGGTATGTTTATTGCACGCAGATGCACGGGGGATTGCTCCTCCACAAGCGTGCATGCCCGAAGTGACGAAACATCTCACATTTATACAATAAAACAAATGAATATTCAATTAACACCTATACATATTCGTTGCCTAAACCCCCTTACTCTCGCTTCGTATGTTAATTAGCTTATCAGTCCTTTGCCTGGAATGTGGTGGTCTTGCAGGTTTGTAGGTGATTCATGTCCTTGTGACCATCTGATCTTCTCCAGCAAGGAGACTTAGCACTCCCTCCCTCTAGATAACATTGGAATGTCTCTCATCCTTTTCTCATCCTTTTTATAAATAGCCCCTTTGTTAGAGGAAGAAGGGTAGGTGTCTCCTCAAAGCTGTGTGCCTATGTGACCAGACACCACACCCATGACTAGTCACCATACCCACATTCCTGAGCAGACATATACAATCACGATCGATGTCCATTGTCCCCATTTCACACTATTTCTCCATATCACTATGATTTAATTCAATAATATTGAATGTACTCTGTGTAGAATCCAAGGGATTAAGAAAACCAGATTTATCAATATACCTAATTTGCTGAACATAAATTCACATCTCCATTTCAATTGAATCTGCAAGTTGGCTTAAAATTATTTGTCTAATCATTAAGACAGTGGCTTGCTGTAGGAACATAAATAAGAAAATCCATGCTGGTTTTGTTGTTTATGAATCATTAATAATGAATCACAAAATTTTGCAGTTTATCCAATAAAACAACCAAGCAATGAATTACTGAATCTCTTATAATTTACAGTTAATTTTCTATTTGCCTAGTACTTACTACTTTTATTAGTCAACTGGAGATATAAAACTGATCAGAAATTTTCTTTTGCAATCCTTTTTTTCTACAGTATAATCCATTATCTAGACTATCCCTGACAGAAGTTCATCCAACAGTTTTAACTGTTTTTAGAAAATTTGAAAATTTTGCTGCTTCCTCAAGTTGCCTGATTGGATGTTGAACTGGAATTTTGATGCAAAAGTTTTTCCTAAAATTTAATATAAATTGTCCTTGCTACAAATTAACTAATCTGTGATCAATCTTCTGCAGAGATGAAAACACTTAATCACCGTCTTCTTTGTAATAGCCTTTTATGCATTTGAATCCTGTTATCATATCTGTTCTTCATTCTTCTCTTTTCCAGACTAAACAAGCTACATTCTTTCATACTTGCTTTGGAGGTCATGTTTTCTAAACTGTTTATCATTTGTATTATTTATGATGTTATCTCCAATTTCTGTGTCTTTCAGAAAATGTGTCCCCTCCCCCAGAAGTGCTCACCAATACCAGGTAGCATGAAATAAACACATCCTCATTCTAACAAGCGATACACTTTTAATAACTTTCTGGAATTACATTTGCCTCTCATATAAATCAACATTCATTTGCATCTGTGTCCTGTCTTGTTTCCTCCATTTGCAAGTCAGTCCTTGCCCATTCCCTATATGCATTCATGTAGTCAGCGAATGGTAGGTAAGATTGGTTTCAACCAGCTATGACCTCACTTTATATTAGTTTCACTGAAACCATATGTCCCTAATTTGGTTAAGCATAGAACTGAGGACTGCATGGAAAGCATTGAACTACTGCAGATAAATATTAACCCAGACTGATAATTCCTATCCAGAGCCAAAATTCACATAAACTAAGAATCTCCTCTTTCTGCCCTCCAACCTTACTCTCTACACTGAGTCTACAGACTCATATCTACCCACTCCTGTTCCCGCCCTAACAATTTAGTTCACAGGTTTGCTTCTTGAGATTCATAAAGTAAGAGTCAAGCTAAATTGGCTGGGTTTTAATATAAACTCTATATAGGCAAATGTTTACTTTAACATGTTTTCTTTAACACTCACCAAGCATGAGTGTTTAACAGACAGCTAACTGCATCTATAATAAACTAAAGCAATCCTACAGATCCCAGGTATCATGTTTTAAATATCTGGAAATAACTAGTTAGCCTGTCTGTAGTAACAGGCCATTTTCCAAATATTACCCCCAATATTATATAATACAGAACAACCAGGAACACCTGTCATAGATCGTTATGAGCAGATAATTACTTTAGGTCAGCACTCAAAAGCCCTTTAGGTTTTTGCCTTTCTGCCTTAGGACAGGAGTGATCAGTATGCAGAACATCTATTAAATGCACCCTGTACAGCTCATAAGCGTGCCCATGGTTGTTCTTATGTTTAATAATAAAACACAAATCACAGGACTGAAAATTCCAGCAATAATTCCATATTGATCTCATTAAAGAAACAGAATATTCAAGATGAAATAAAATAACGCAAAAGTAAAGATACAGCCTTACATGGTCAGACCAAAAAAGTCCTCCTTTTTTGAAACAGGTACACCATACCACACAGGTACTGTGAATCAATTACATCTTATTATTCTTAGGTTTGTCATAAAAGCACAACTTTCTCTCTACAGTATCCATGTTGTTCTCCTCCACTCTTATTATATTTTCCTTGCATCTACTAGTCTTATTTGCCAGTATAATTGTAGATTCTTCTGGAAGCTTTTTATAGAAAATTAGTGTCACATTTCAGGATATTTATCTTGAACTGAACAGAGAAATGAGTTTTAATCACTGCATGCCATCAAAAGTTTTGTTTGTGAACATTTTTCTGCTAAATTTTTTAATCAAAATGAAAGTTACCTTATATTAGACTTAGTAAACAAGAAGCCTTTTGGGGTTTAATCACAGCCGGCAACCAAACACCACACAGCTGCTTGCTCACTCCCCCCACACCCAGAGGGGTAGGGAGGAGAATCAGAAAGGAATGTTCTTATCTTGACCCTCGAGTATTACAATTTAATAATTTAAACAGAATAAAGAGATAAGAACAACAGTAACAACAATTAGGATGGAAAGGTGGGGAAAAGGATAAAATCCAAAGGGAAAGGGAAAAAAAACCAAGTGATGCACAGTACAACTGCTCACCACCCACTGACGGATGTCCAGCCAGTCCCCGAGCAACGATTCCCCCCCCAGCTAACCCTCCAAGTTATATACCAAGCATGACGCCCTATGGTATGGAATACCTCTTTGGCTGGTTCAGGTCAGCTGACCTGGCTGTGTCCCTTCCCAGTCTCTTGTGCCCCTCTGGCTGGCAGGGCCTAAGAAACTGAAAAGTCCTTGACTTAGTATAAACATTACCCAGCAACACCTAAAAACATCAGTGTCCTAGCAACATGTTCTCACATCATAGCCAAAACACAGCACTGTACTAACTACTAAGAAGAAAGTTAACTCCATCCCAGCTGAAACCAGGACAAAGCTAAATCTCAGAAGTGAAAAATAACATTCTTCACACAACTTTCCTCAGTAAAAACATGCTGTCTTAAAAAGACATTACAGCAGCTTAGCTTGAGCAACTCTAGCACTGCTAAGCTTTGAAGAAGGGGGCTGAAGGTTGGCAAGAAGTTTGAAATTCATTGTCATTCTCCCTATGAAGATATATCCAACTTGGGCCAATTTATAGCTGCTATTTATGCATACATATCAAGCTGTTTTTTAATGCAAATAATGTCCTGGAAACAAGGAGCAGAATCTAGGACTAGGAGTCTTTCTGTCCCTGAACACATCTTCATCCTTGAAAGGGATACAAGTTTTGATATGGAGAAATAGTGTGAAATAGGGACAATGGACATCGATTGTGATTGTATAGGTCTGCTCAAGGAATGTGGGTATGGTGACTGGTCATGGGTGTGGTGTCTGGTCACATAGGCACACAGCTTTGAGGAGACGCCTACAGTTTTGAGGAGATGCCTGCCCTTCTTCCTCTAACAAAGGGGAGACGGGGAGACGCCCGCCCTTCTTCCTCTAACAAAGGGGCTATTTATAAAAAGGATGAGAGACATTCCAATGTTATCTAGAGGAAGGGAGTGCTAAGTCTCCTTGCTGGAGAAGATCAGATGGTCACAAGGACATGAATCACCTACAAACCTGCAAGACCACCACATTCCAGGCAAAGGACTGATAAGCTAATTAACATACGAAGCGAGAGTAAGCGGGTTTAGGTAACGAATATGTATAGGTGTTAATTGAATATTCATTTGTTTTATTGTATAAATGTGAGATGTTTCGTCACTTCGGGCATGCACGCTTGTGGAGGAGCAATCCCCCGTGCATCTGTGCGCAATAAACATACCTACTTTATAACTTTTGAGTTATAGAGTTTAATTCCGCACGTCAGTTTCCGCTTGATTCCTTCCTCTCTAACCACACTAATTTGGTCTCTTGGCTCTATAATAGCAATCCTCACAGTGAGGTGGGACAGTTGCCACCTCCTACATGCTTTCTAAACTGATGGTTAGGGCACTTTCTTAGGAGCCAGAGAATGATAAATACCCTCAGATTATCATACAAAAGGTGACTTGTGGGGCTATTTTCTTCCCTGGCTGGGTTTTAAAAGAAAAAGAAGTTGCAAAGGCCATAGCATTTGAGGTATAAAGCACTTAGCCAATTCTGATTCTGTCTATAAGGGACTGATTCTGCCCTGTGAACCCTACTCTCACACACACATTGAAAGCAGAGGATAGGTATGTATGGCCAGGAGACCCATGGGATTTTGGACACCTTTTCCTTGAGTCAACTTGGGCTCCACCAGACTGACGTGCTGTAGGGGACTAAAATAAGCTGACCTTGTAGAAAAACAAGGTGAATTGGCAGAACTGTTAGTGTACAGATAACCAGCCAAATTTGGCAGTAAAACCACAAGTGTGTGAACAGCTCATAACGAGCAACTGCTTTGCTACACATAGTCAAATTCCCAGGTGCGTGCTGCATGCAGGCACATTCCAGGGTAGAACTTGGGCAGATAAGCATTTGTATATAACTAGCACTTATGCATGCAATAAGTGATCTCACTTCTTCACTGACTTGGGGTCTGTGCATTCATACACCACAAACGGCACCAGAACAGGTACTCTAGTAGGAGGCTCACGGAGCCCAAACTGGTGGTGTTGCCCAACTGAACCAGGAGCTGTGGAAACTTTGACTTCGTGCACTCATCACCTACAAAGAAGGTGAGCAGTCAGGAACCATGGGAGGAAAGTTATCCTGAGATCAGCAGCGCAGCCTGGATGTATTGTGATGGCTGCTGGCAGCTCAGCGACAAGCTGTGATGGGTCTGCAGCTAGAGACTCCATTAGAATGGATCCATGACAAAGTGCCAGACTTTCCACCTGACAGCACTTTGCAAATTACTGCCTGGCAAGCGGTCAGCAGACAATTGTATGATGCTGCTGCGGAGGGGGACTGCTGCGGGAAAGCATTTGTTGACCTGGTGACAAATTCTGACTACTCTTCACCAAGTGTTAACTAATTCTACTAACAGTGTTAAACCAAGGGAGGCTGCAAACTCCACTGACAAAATGGCTCTTCTCAACACACTGTCAACGATGGCGACTCCGTCCACAGCTCCTCTGCCCTCAAAGCTCCCATTACTGGTTGCAGCAGCACCCGTCACACAGGATGAAGTGTGGGAACAGGGACTTGAGGGATAAAAACTGCAACTCCAGTCAGTAGCATAGCCCAGCCAAACCAGGGAAAAAGGGAAGACTGATACGCGAGTGCTCTCATCACCACTGCTGGACGGCAGGTGAGCGGCTAGGAACCATGGGGCAATCATTAACACGGGAACAGAAAAATCATATGGATGTTTTGCAGAAAATTTTAAAGACTTATGGGGACAATGTGTCTCAGCTATCCCTTGTAACCCTCTTGGCATGGGCTCAGAGCAATTGTTCTTGGTTCCCTAAGGAGGGCACACTGAATATCACCATATGGAAACATATCAGGGATGAGTTGGGACAGTGAGATGAGAAATCAAAGAGTTTGCTGATAATGTGGCAGCAAGTATTCTCGGCTCTTAGCAGCATACAGACTGCTAATGAAGCAAAACTTCCGCATTATGGTGCGGCAACCTCATCAACAGCAAGCAGAGACAAAGAATAGCAGCCACTGTCTTTGCATAACGATCCTGAGCCTGATGATCCTTTCAACCCAGACTTAGATAAGAAAAGGAGCCAGATCTTTACCCATCAGATGATGACAATGCAGATGAAATCCCTGTGCCTCCAACCACGACAACAGCTCCATTTAACCCTATGACCAAGGAGCCTGGACTGAAACAGCCAAAATTGCCCCCACCCACAGATCCTGTATTTTGAGCAAAACCGGCTGAGTCATTACATTCCAGTGGGTCATCTGAAGTATATTATGGTGCCTTAGATGAGTGCAGAAAAGAGGCTATGCAAAAGGGAGATCTGGAATTATTCAGTGCATTCCCAGTCTGGTACCAGGCGGGGCAACCAGCTGTGTGGGAGCAACTCCCATATGAAGCTGTAAAAACTCAGACACTCAGTTAAAGATTTTGGACTCAGATCAGCATTCACTATGAACTTGTACACCACCATTGCAGAAAGATATGTGATATGGAGAAATAATGTGAAATGGGGATAATGGACATGGATTGTGATTGTATGTGTCTGCTTAAGGAATGTGGGTATGGTGACTAGTCATGGGTGCGGTGACAACTACAGTTTTGAGGAGACGCCTGCCCCTCTTCCTCTAACAAAGGGGAGACGGGGAGACGCCTGCCCCTCTTCCTCTAACAAAGGGGAGACGCCAGCCCTTCTTCCTCTAACAAAGGGGCTATTTAAAAGAGAATAAGAAAAGATGAGAGACATTCAAATGCTATCTAGAGGGAGGGAGTGCTAAGTCTCCTTGCTGGAAAAGATTGGGTGGTCACAATCACCTGAAGAAGATCGGGTGGTCACAAGGACATGAATCACCTGAAGAAGAACCGATGGTCACAAGAACATGAATCACCTACAAACCTGCAAGACCACCACATTCCAGGAAACGGACTGATAAGCTAATTAACATACGAAGCGGGGTTTAGGTAACGAATATGTATAGGCGTTAATTGAATATTCATTTGTTCATTGTATAAATGTGAGATGGTTCGTCACTTCGGGTATGCACGCTTGTGGAGGAGCGATCCCCCGTGCATCTGCGCGCAATAAACATACCTACTTTATAACTTTCGAGTTATAGAGTCTAATTCCGCACGTCAGTTTGGCGAGCCAGGCAGGAGGATTTCTGCTCGGCCGAGGGACCAGCTGCGGAGCGGACGCTCCTAGGCGCGCCCCGGGAGATTTCCTTGGAGGAGCCTCCTCTTCTCAGCTGTTCACCCGGGAGCAGAAGGGAAACCCCTGGATCCACGGATAAAACGGTATGTTTAGTAACGGGGCGGCTGGTGAGACGCACGGAGACGTCCGGCGCGCAGCGTAGTCCCCAGGAGGAAAGGTACCTTGGGAGGGGGTTTGCTGACCAAGGGGTGGCCGCTAGCGATCTTGAGGGCAGATCGAGCAAACCCGAGGTTACTGCCATTCCTAAAAGCCCGGAGGCCTCGTGACGGAAAGCGGGGGGCGGGACGGAATAAGGCGGAATCTCACAGGAACAAGAGGGACCTCACAGCAAAAGTAAAAGGGAAACTTTTGCGTAGGAAAAAGAGGAAGCTAAAAACTTCCTTTAGGTTGTCTTAAGAATTGGGGAATTCCTGGAATGTAACAACTGAAATAGCGCTCTGTGTCTTGTTTGTTCTATGTGTTGTCTTGTTATATGTTCAAAACTCGGAGTTATGAAATGTATGTTGAAAAATATTAACATTCTGGTAATTTGTGGCAAATAGCGGAAAACTTAACACTCTGCTTAAGACCAGGAAAAATTGGTTTTTGTTTGTTGTTTGGTTTTTGGCAATTGTTCATTGAAATGCATACTTTGTGAACTGTTAGTGTTCCTAAGAGTTTGTACATAAGTGCACGGTACCGTATAACATACTGCTTGTGTGACTGCGGGCTGCCCAGAGAGTGTGAATGGTGTGATTGAGATGCGCATTTTGATTTTCCGTGTATAGCTTAATTATTTTGACTAAGTGTGAGTGCAAGAGTGCTTGAGACAGGCGTTTGAGTGCAAAACGAGTAAAAAGCTCTATCCGCGTTTCCAACCTTGGGTGGCTAAGGCGGCCGGAGAAAAACAAAGTAATTAAAATTGCAAAATGGGAAATGGAAGGAGTAAGCCCTGTGAAAAATCGCCTTTGGGTTGTATATTAAAACATTGGAGTGATATCGTAGGACAGGGTGGTACCGAAAATAGAAGGAAATTGGTTAAATACTGTAATCAGTGGTGGCCTTTGTATAAATTGGAGAGCGATGCGAAATGGCCTCAGGAGGGAGGAACGTTAGATTATAACACTCTCCTGCAATTAATGTTGTTTCTGAGGAGAGAGGGAAAATGGGATGAAGTATCATATGCAGACATGTTCTTTGTCCTCCGGGACAAACCTGAGTGGCAAAAGGACTGCGGCTTAGTACCCCCTCGGGATCCTATGGTACTAGCACTAGAAAGAGAGGAGAGGACGGAGCGTAAAGGAAAGTTAAAAAGATGTTGCTCAGCATGTAGTATTGGACAAAGGTGTATCAAATTAAACGGAGAACAAGAGCCCGAATTAAATGATTTATTTAATCCACCTTATAGAGTGGAGAGACAAGGTTCGGCCGGGGCTCCCAGTCCACCCCCAGGCGAACAAGAGGAAGAAATTCCACAAGTTATTTATAAAGAAAACCAAACACCCGGTGCCACACAAGGAAACACAAAAACTGCCATTACGGCTCCAAATAGTCCGGTGTCTTCACGCACCAGACAGAAGTCTATTTTACAGGCACCCCTCCGAGAAGCTGTAAATCCGGACGGAGGAACAATGAAAATAAAAGTTCCGTTCACGGGCGCTGATCTGAGAGAATGGAAAGAGGCTGCCCGAGAATACCGTAATGATCCGATAAAGACGGCACAGAATTTTAAATTTCTAATAAAACAGCACAATCCTGACTGGAGTGATATACAATTATTATTAGATTGTTTGACTGAAACTGAAAAACAATTAGTCATAAAAACAGCGGGGGATCTCGCAAAGGAACATTATAATATAAAGGGAGATAATTATAGAGAATGGTTTCCTTTGTTGAACCCGGAATGGGACCCAAACCGAGCCGCTGAAATGGGAAGATTACAAGCATACCAGGAATGGATATTCAGAGGAATGGAGAAAGCAATTCCTAGAACAATAAATTGGGCAGCGTTATATGAGGTCAGACAGGGTCCTTCTGAAACACCTTCAGAATTCTTAGACAGAATAAGAGATGCAATGCGCCGGCACACGTCTCTGGACCCAAATTCGGAGGTAGGCGCACAGCAACTAATATCCCTCTTTTTAGGACAATCACAGGGGGATATTAGGCGCAAGTTGCAAAAATTGAGACCTCCTGAAAATAGAGACTTGGAAAAATTAGTAGAGGAAGCATGGAGAATATTTAGTAATCGAAGAAGGTTACAAGCAGGACCAAAAGAAAATATTAGCAGTAGTAAGAGAAAATGAGAATCAAAAATCTAAAGTTAAATCAAGGCGTGGGCTGACACCCCTGGGTAGGAATCAGTGTGCAATATGCAAAAGGACAGGACACTGGAAAAACGAATGCCCTGAACACAGACATCAAGAAAACACTAAATGGCGCAATAATCAAGGGAAAACAATAGCTCACATGGAAGAAGAAAATTGACTAGCCGACCCATTAATAAAATTAAAATTAGGAGAAGAACAGGAGGAGGTGGAATTTTTAATAGACACAGGAGCCACCTATTCGGTTTTGAACCAGGCTTTAATGCCTTTGGGAAATAATCGTTTCAGTAAAAGGTGCAACTGGCCAAACTGAAAAGGCTTATTTTTGTAAACCTTTAAAATATAAGTTGGGAAAACAGATGGGGATCCATAAATTCCTATTTATGCCAAATTCCCCAAAGGCCCTTCTTGGTAGAGACTTATTAGAACAATTGGAGGCAACAATCAAATTTAAAAAAGGGGAAGTTACTCTGGAGGTAAATAATCATCAATACATACAGGTTATGAGCCTATCTCTGGCCAATACTCCTATAAAAAGGGAAATTGATACCAGGATTATTGATCAGGTATATCCCGGAGTATGGGCAATTGACATACCGGGACGTGCCAAGAATGCATCACCTGTAATAGTAAAATTGAAGGATGGACAGAGTGCAGTAAGAATTAAACAATACCCACTGAAAAGGGAAGATAGGGAAGGAATTCGTCCAAACATAGAGCAATTCATAGAACTAAAACTACTAAAAGAATGTGAGTCAGAATTTAACACACCTATCCTCCCAGTTAAAAAACCTGATGGGTCTTATAGGATAGTTCAAGATTTAAGGGCCACTAACAAAATAACAGAGGATCTGTATCCTGTAGTAGCTAACCCCTATACCTTACTTACCACCCTGACACCTGACCTAGCTTGGTTCACAGTTTTAGACTTAAAAGATGCCTTCTTTTGCCTCCCTCTCCATGAAGCCAGCCAAAGAATTTTTGCTTTTGAATGGGAAAATCCCAGAAGCGGTCGAAAGACCCAGCTCACATGGACGGTGTTGCCACAGGGGTTTAAAAATAGCCCCACAATTTTTGGAAACCAATTAGCAAAGGATTTGGAGTTATGGGAACCACCGTCAGAAGAAGGGAAAGTGTTACAATATGTAGACGATCTTCTTATTGCAACCAGAACCGAAGAATCTTGTATTATTTGGACTGTGAGTCTGCTGAACTTTCTGGGACTACAGGGATATCGAGTTTCTAAGAAGAAGGCACAGGTGGTGTTACAACAGGTCACATACCTGGGGTACGAGATCAGTGCCGGACAACGGGTCCTGGGGAAGGCCCGAAAAGAAGCCATATGCCAAGCCCCCCGACCACGAACTGTAAAGGAACTGCAGACATTTCTGGGAATGACAGGATGGTGCCGGCTTTGGATATGCAATTATGGCTTGCTTGTTAAACCATTATATTCCCTGATAGCAGCTAACCAGAAGGATCTTCAGTGGGATGCTGAATCAGACAGAGCTTTCCATGAACTGAAGAAAGCCTTGATGTCGGCACCAGCACTAGGACTTCCTGATGTGAGTAAGCCATTTTTCCTATTTTCCCATGAGAAACAGGGAATGGCATTAGGAATACTGGCACAAGATTTGGGACCATACAGACGGGCAGTGGCATACTTCTCTAAACAGCTGGATGCCACTGCAAAAGGGTGGCCTGGTTGCCTGAGAGCAGTAGCAGCCGTCATCCTAAACATCCAAGAGGCCCGGAAGTTTACCCTGGGCCAGAAAATGACTGTCTTAGTATCCCACACAGTGTCTGCAGTCCTTGAAACAAAAGGGGGGCATTGGCTCTCCCCACAGAGATTCCTAAAATACCAGGCCATAATGGTGGAACAAGATGATGTTGAGATCGTGACTACAAACATCGTCAATCCAGCCTCATTTCTTAATGGGAATATTGGAGAATCAGTCGATCATGACTGTCTAGAAACAATCGAAGCCACTTATTCTAGTCGGACAGATCTCAAGGATGTTCCTATTAATGGAGCTGAACATTGGTTCACGGATGGGAGCAGCTATATGCTGAATGGAAAGCGACATTCCGGATATGCTGTTACAACCTCTGAAGAAGTGATAGAATCGGGGCCGCTACCAGCTGACACTTCGGCACAGAAGGCTGAAATCATAGCCCTTACTCGAGCTCTGGAAAGAGCTCGGGGAAAACCTATAAATATTTGGACTGATTCTAAATATGCCTTTGGAGTGGTACATGCTCATGGAGCAATATGGAAAGAAAGGGGACTGTTAAACTCCCAAGGAAAAATCATCAAACATGCGGAAGAAATTTTGAAACTCCTAAATGCGGTCCAGCTTCCTGAAAGGGTGGCAATTATGCACATTAAGGCACACCAGAAAGTGAGCACAGAATTGGAAAGAGGAAATGAACTGGCAGACAGGGAAGCAAAACAGGCAGCCAGAAAAGCAATCAAGGTAGAGGGTGCGCTAATACCCGATGGACAAATATCTCTAGAAGGTAAACCAGACTATACGAAAGAAGATCGCAAACTAATTTCTGACCTAAAGGGATCATATAATGAGGAAGGGTGGGCTATAATCTCACATGGGAGAATAGTGATTCCTTCCTACATGGTATGGTCAGTGGTCAGGGAAGAACATAGAAAAAGGCACTGGGGGGCAGAAGCTCTATATAAGGATCTCACTAAAAACATAATAGCACGAAATTTGTATACTACTATTAGACAAGTAACCCAACAATGTGATCTTTGCCTCCAGACTAATCCTAAGATTACCAAGGGGCCAAAGTTGGGAAAAATTGGGAGAGGAAATGTTCCTGGGCAACACTGGCAGATCGATTTCTCGGAACTTCCTAGAAAAGGGGGGTATCGATATTTATTGGTACTAACAGATACCTTTTCAGGTTGGCCAGAAGCCTTCCCGTGCAGAACTGCTAAAGCCCGGGAAGTGACCAAAATACTACTCCAAGAGATAATACCTAGGTTTGGAGTCCCAGCGGTAATGTCCTCGGATAGAGGACCACATTTTGTGTCCAGAATAGTGCAACAGATTAGCCACCATCTAGGAATAGATTGGCAATTACATACCTCATACCGATCACAATCGAGTGGCCAGGTGGAAAAGATGAATCATCTAATCAAACAACAGATTGTCAAGTTAGGCCAAGAAACAAATCTAACTTGGCCCCAGTCTTTGCCATTAGCTCTTACACGAATTCGAACTAGACCGAGAGCAAAAGAGGGGCTTAGCCCATTTGAAATTTTATATGGACGACCCTATGGGGTACAAAAGGGGATGTCTTCACAGATTGGTGAAGAAACAATGACTTCCTATATGGTGGCACTAAACAAACAATTAATAAGAATTGAGAAGCATGTGATGGGAACACGCAGTAAGGGTCTGGATGGACCTGTTCACGATATACAACCAGGGGACTATGTATACGTTAAGTGTTTTGCAGATAAAACCCTGGAACCACAGTGGACCGGACCTTTTCAAGTCCTGCTCACCACCTACACTGCAATCAAGGTTGAGGGACAGAATTCTTGGATTCACCATACCCGGATTAAGAAAGCCCCTGCAACTTCTTGGAAAGTAACCCCAGATAAAAAAGAACTGAAACTCAAATTTACTCGGACAAATGGGAACAATGTGGGTGGCAAGTAAGTGAACCTGAGCAGTTGCGGATCCACCATATGGGAAGGACACCACAACAAACAATATAGAACAAGAGTCGGGGACTGAGCCAGTGGCCAGGCTCGCCCAACTTGTTATTAGTAAGCCCCAACTCAAACAAAGATATTTTTGATCAAAACAGATTTTAACGTTTAGATTCTTAAAATGATCAATAGTGGGTTTAAACCATTTGTGTTTTTTTGTACCCTCTCTCTTGCCTACAACCAAGAGCCTGATAATTGGCCTTGGAATCATGCCCAGAAAAAACACACTGGAATAATGGGAAAGGTGGACTCAAAGACGAAACTAGCTATGGTGGTTTTTTCTGAAAATGAGGTGTACCAAAGGAATCAATGGGATCGGGAGGATGTACACAAAGTCGACCGATTATGGGGAAAATTAGGAGATAAGATAAAAGTAGGATGTCAAACATATAATGAAAAGGATAACACCAAGATTTCGGGAGACACCCAGATTAATGTCAGAAAGGTAGATAAGGAATTTACCCTTCTAAATACAACCATGTGCTTTAATTCACGGGAATGTTGGCACAATTTTACCTTAACCGAGCCCATCTTTATAATATGCCTAGGAAAGGAATCCCCAAGAACAGCTCTGACTTATAAGATCAAAATAACAATCATGCTAACCACTGTTCCTACCACCACCACAGTTACAACAACCCCATTAACACTTGATCTTAAATTAACTAAACCAGATCCAAAGATTTATACAATTGGACCATATGTAATCAGAAATACAGGTCAGCAACAAATGTTGTTTAACCCAGAATGGTCTCTTAAAAGAATAGAGTTAAAAATACAAGTCAATGTTTCTGATGTTAAGCCATCCTGTTCCCCCTTCTTACGAACCTCTTATGAGGGATGGACAACTTGGTTAAGAAAAAGGGGAAATATTTATCGAAACAGAATAGTGAGAGATGTAACTGGAATGTTGGGAACAGGACTCGGAGTATTAAATTCCATAGACTCAGAGGTGATAATGAATAAACTAGCCGCCACCACGGCCGATCTATCAAAACTACAACAACCACTAAAATCTTCATTATTGGCATTAGGGGCACATCAATGGTTGATATCGAAGGTACTCCCCAGGTGGGAACAAATAAACATGGAAGATCATCAACTCATCACTAAGGCATTAGGTGGTTTACAGGATGACATCGCCCTGGCTCTAAGTTGCATCCAAGCCCAAATGTGGATGCAGTCAATAGCTGCATCCATAATAAGAGAAGGAGAGGAAGGCATATTTCCTACAGAAATTCGAAAGATGGTTTGGGACAGTGCTACGGAGGTAGAAAGAAAACTCCAGTCATGGTGGAATATGGTGAACTTTACCTATGACCCCAACACACACACCATCACAGCTTTTGTGTTAACCATACATAATGCAGTAATAATTACCATACACCCCATTGTAGCCCTTGGAATTAACCATAATGGGGTGCTCCTATACCCTTTTGAACATAGAACATGGGCCAGAAAGGCGACAAGTGGCAAACAGTAGATTTAGAATCTTGTATTATGCGAGAACAGCAGGGCTTCCTCTGTGAAAGCAATACTATAATGGCTCAGGATACTTGTTTAGATACAGATCAGAAAATATGTCATTTCGAGGCCCGACCAAATGCAAACTTGAAAACAGTAATTATATATGCAGGGAAGGGATGTGCGTGTTTGAGAACTAAGTGTAACACAATAACCATAGATGGGGAGGTAAAAGAGACTGCACAGTATTCAAATTATTGTATTTGTAATTTTACTACTATCACAGGATGCGATTTTAGTTACTCAGCCCCAGTAGTGTCTCATCAATTCTTAAAATCCAATTTTACCCTATCACAGATAATAATTCCTACCCCCATAGGACTAAATATAAGCAGTATAAAAGAACTATTAAAACATGCAGATTTCCAACATATACTGGAAGAAACCAAAGAAAAGGGACATGAAACTCTTCTTATGGTCCATCATGATGTAGAGGGGATCAAGAAAGTTTTAAAAAAGGTAGAACAGGATGGAAACCATAATTGGTGGGATACTCTCTTTGGCTGGTCACCCTCTGCAACAGGAATTCTTAACACTCTGGTACACCCCATTGTGATCTTATTGATCAGTTTAGGAATTTCCTTAATACTAACCATTATGTTATATTTGGGTTTGGAGAATGTTTAAAAGAGTAACACTTATGTATGATGCTTTATATCATTCGGGAAGGCTGCTTAAGTAAAAGAATTTACTTAATTTAATAGAAAAGGGGGGATTGATATGGAGAAATAATGTGAAATGGGGATAATGGACATGGATTGTGATTGTATGTGTCTGCTTAAGGAATGTGGGTATGGTGACTAGTCATGGGTGCGGTGACAACTACAGTTTTGAGGAGACGCCTGCCCCTCTTCCTCTAACAAAGGGGAGACGGGGAGACGCCTGCCCCTCTTCCTCTAACAAAGGGGAGACGCCTGCCCTTCTTCCTCTAACAAAGGGGCTATTTAAAAGAGAATAAGAAAAGATGAGAGACATTCAAATGCTATCTAGAGGGAGGGAGTGCTAAGTCTCCTTGCTGGAAAAGATTGGGTGGTCACAATCACCTGAAGAAGATCGGGTGGTCACAAGGACATGAATCACCTGAAGAAGAACCGATGGTCACAAGAACATGAATCACCTACAAACCTGCAAGACCACCACATTCCAGGAAACGGACTGATAAGCTAATTAACATACGAAGCGGGGTTTAGGTAACGAATATGTATAGGCGTTAATTGAATATTCATTTGTTCATTGTATAAATGTGAGATGTTTCGTCACTTCGGGTATGCACGCTTGTGGAGGAGCGATCCCCCGTGCATCTGCGCGCAATAAACATACCTACTTTATAACTTTCGAGTTATAGAGTCTAATTCCGCACGTCATATGTTATGACCCCATATGATTGGAAAGCACTGTGTCCTATGACGCTTACCTCTATGCGGTATAGAATTTGGATAATGGAGTACTGAGACCAAACTACTACACAGACAATGAGTAATTTAACAAACATGAAAAATAAAGATAGAGGGCCTCGCTGAGGGGAGGGGCTGCTCAGTGCAGGGGACTGGGTGTGTGTGTGGCAGCATCACCCCCTGCCCCCCCCCCCGCTTTCTTTTGTGTATGAATAAACTCCAGAGCAGGGCCCCCAAATTTTGTATATATGTATTAAAAAAAAATTTTAAAAAGCTTCACCTAGGGATAATTTCTGCAGAAATGTATTGTAAGAATAATTTTGTGGTATATTTCTAGTCATCACTTACATGTTTGCTGAAACTTCAGTTATTTTTTCTTTTGACCTCAAACGTAGCATTTCAGAAAGTGAACTACATCCAAGCAGTCTGTTCATTTATGTGAACAACTATTGTCAATTTTAATGTTACTATTTGAGATGCCAGTTTCTGAGGGGAGAAGACATGCTGTGACTTTTTTCACCAGAATTTGCCAAACCTAACCTATTGCTTAATAGGAATGAACTCATCAGTCTCTTAAAGACATGCTGCAAAAACAAAGAAAGGGGGAATAGCCCAGGTACCTCACCACAGGAATAACTGTGGAAAGCTCTGTATATGATCATTTTTTTAAACCACTCTTCCAACCACAGCACTGTGCATAAACATTTTTCTTGTCCTGCTTGGTGGGAACTGCCTTGGGTCCACTACAAAGACCCAGAAACTAACCAATGGAGCGTTCCAGTAGAATTAATAACATGGGGAAAAGGGTATGCTTGTGTCTCTACAGATTGAGGGCTTCAGTGGATCCCCACTCAGATCATTCGACCAGCTGATCACAGACCTCCTACCAATGATGAGCCAGAGAACAAGCCAGAATAATGCAAACAGACTAATGTAACTAGTTTGGCCCTTGAAAAATTATTGATTGATGTACAATCAGTGATACATGCCACTTTGCAGAATAGAGCTGCGATTGATTTTTTTGTTCTTAGCTCATGGGCACAGACTGAGGAGTTTGATGGAATGTGCTGTATGAATTTAAGTAATAATTCAGTGCTGATTCATCACAGTTTGAAACAGCTACATGATTTGACAAATAAATTGAAGGAAGATTCCAGATAGAATCCTTTTGAAGGTTGGGATTGGACCCTAGGATTAGGTCCTTGGATACAAAAAATATTGATGTATGGGTTTATTACATTGCAAAGATTTTTGGCCACTGTTATATGTCTGCCATGTTTGATGAACCTGATGTGATCCATGATACAAAGGGCTGTCCATCAAGCTATGAAGGTTCAAACTCACACAGCCTTAACCTTATCCAATTTAACAAACAAAAAAGGGGGAATTGTAAGAGGACAAAAATAAGTTGACCTTGTAGAGAAACAAGGCTGAATTGGCAGAACTCTTAGTGTACAGATAAGCAGTCAAATTTGACAGTGAAACTGCAAGCATGTGAACAGCTCATAAAGAGCAACTGCTTTGCTACACAGGCAAATTCCCAGGTGCTCTGCTACACATAGGCACATTCCAGGGCAGAACTTGGGCAGATGATTGTATATAACCAGCATTTATGTATGCAATAAGTGATCTCACTTCTTCACTGACTTGGGGTCTGTGCCTTCATACACCATAGTGTGCAGACCATCAAGAATCCCACTGCATCCCAAATTCTTCCCCTTAACTTTTAGGGAGCTCATATCCTTTGTTCAGCTTTTGAACTCTATTTGCAAGGCCAAGTGCCATTAACCACCTTGTTTACCTGTTCTGCAGAACTGGTCACTATGTAAGTCACCAAGTAAGTTTTATAAGTAATGTATTACTCCACTTTCTTTTATTAAGATCAGACCCCATACACTTCTACACCTGCACCCCTGCAGTGTCAATCCCCCATATGCAGAATCAGAGTATCATTATCTGTTCACATTATTCACAGAAACAAATAATGTTATTTCCTACAATTTTTTTTTCATTTTCTGTTGTTTAATGATAGACTATTATTTTTTACTCCAAAAAGATACTTGGGACATTCAGTTAGCCTTTTGAATAAAAGCAGGAAGTCATGAGCTGCAAGCTCTTTAACTTTTTGTAAAATTTATACCTAAAAAGTAGTCAGCCTCCAATTTTGCAAGACATGTTTTAGAAAACATTTTAAATATATCTGCTAACATTTCCACTACATATCATTTGGAATCTTTTCTCTGCCACTGTTCCAGTAAAGCAAAAGGTTAAGACACTTATGATACAGGGAAGCAGAAGGGAGTGGAAGTGAGATAGATCTTTCAGACACATTGGATTGTGTTTGGGTGATAAAGGAGCAGTATGACGATTAGCTTACTTTTGAGACTAGAAATGTACAGAGGCTCTGATATTATGATGCATGCTAAAAGCAGGTTTCAGAATATAAACAATGCCTTACTGAAACCTGCTTGAGGCTGAAATTAAGATGCTGAGGCTGGTGCCCAGATGTAATTTAAATGTGTGTCTTTAATTATAGAATGACTAGTTAGTTTTGCAATTATTTAATGCTGAACGTAGAGCCTCAAACAAGTGTGGTTTTCAGTGTGTTCTTAGAGTCACATGAGCACTGAAGTGCTAAGGAACCTCAAATGAGGAAAGCAGTTTAAGTAATATTAAGCTTCTATTTTATTTGGCTCTGACAGAATGAAATTCTCTTTCCAAAAACACATATTAAATGGGTTATTATAGCCTTATGCTCAACTTCTGAAGGGCAACTGTTGAGTGCTAGATCCTCATGTCTCCTCAAACCAAAAGCTCTCTCTTTGAAATGTTTACTGTAGAATCCGTTTGCAATCTTAACTATAGTCCAAACTTTTCAAAAGTTGAGTCTAGTGTCTAAGCGTAAAGATAATCTTGTGGGTAAGGCACTGGACTGAAATTCTGACCTCAAATCTCAGCTTCCAGAGTGGCTATATATGACCTTGACAAGCCATGCAGAGCCAGATATAAATAAAAATGCTTAAAATAAAGATTCAAAAGTACATCTGTGGCAGATGATAGGTGCCTGCATCCAAATTTGTAATCCGACAACCTTAACTTGGCTGCTGCTTAAATTCCATAGACACTTTTCTCTTTTTGGTCAAGATTCCCTAAACTGTATGTGTTGTAACTCTTATTGTGATCCACCATCTCATTTTCAAGCTCCCTCTTAAAAATTATATTCTTCTGGATGGGGTATTCATGGGAGCTAAGGATTCAGGCAGCTGATCTTATATCAGCAAAACCAAATCAACAAAAAATACAGATGCCATCTTCCACAACACAGCGACTGACAGAGCTAGCGCTTTCCTTATCTATCCCTCAGAAGAGCGTTATCAGAGCTTTGATAAGTATGACATTTTCAGGGATTCATCCACCCTTGTTGGACAACCCTCCTCTCACTGTCCATCATGTTGCAGTTGCAATTACTAAGGAAACAACTAAATACTTTTAATTTAACTGGCAAAAGCTCAGTTACCTTCAGAAAGAAGAGTAACAACTGGTTGTAAATTTTTCCTTCTGGTACTTCATAGTAGTTAGCTGACCCTGGCTAGTGTAAATGTTCTACAATGCCCTTAGTTCCACCTATGGCCCATTTGGTGATTAACCTGCTGCTTAGACTAAACTACAGATTAGATCATCTGTCAAGGAAGTTGAAAAACTGTATTAAGGTGTGTTCTGTTTTGTCCTGCACATCAAACAATTTGACATTTCTTATAGAACCAAACACTGAATTGTCAAGATTTCTCTTGAAACTGGAGACATAAGCACAGCTCTGTTTAAGTATTTTAAGTCTTTCCTATTAACTTGTTCTTCCCATACTGCAACCTTTTCCTCCTAACACAAAAAGGATCACGTGCAGCAGGGGCATTTTCAGGGCTCCCAAGAGTAAACTCCCAGGAGGTTACCACTATACAGGTTAACACTAAGGTCTACAGAAAATTCCCTCAGCCTGAAATATGTGTCCTTATAAGTTAGCTGTCTCCCCCCTTGGCTACAAAAGAAGCCTAGGTATCCAGCTTGGGCTGGATGCTAACTTCCATAAGGCTAGAAGTGGACCATCTTAAGACCATAAGCTCTTCAGGAAAAGTACTGTTTTTATTATGTTCCACTTCCTTCCACAAAACATCCATAATCTTGATAGGAGCTTCTGTAGCAACAAATAGTAATTAAGGTGCTGTTAATAAAACTTATGGCTTCTCTAAGTTTATCCATTATTTTAAGCAACGCATTTTAACAGCAAAAAGCACTAATGGACATTTTCTACTCTTTGGCAGTTGCAATTTGAGTTAAGATGGACAACAAATATTGCAATACACCCATATCAATTAGTTGTCAATGACTCGCCTCTCACAGTATCTGTTATGGGTCACAGATTCTCCCACTTGTTTCAGCTATGTTGGGCACCAGTTATAGTCAGAGTCCAACACACCCTCACACAGGGCACCAATTGTTGCAGCACAAACAAACTAATAGGCTGCAACAAGGCTTTTACCATCAGTCAGATTCTACTGTCTATGCTGTTTCTCCCTCCTCCAGGGGCCAAGCCACACTGCTCTTTCTCCATCCAATACTTTCTCCTACAATCCTCAGTGCTCTTTGACTACTTAGCAGGAACAAGCTACAGCTGCACATCATCCATGTCAATCAACCCACTGCCTTCTAGGCAAGGCCACAGCTGCATTTTATCAATGCTAATCAACCCACTACCTTTATTCCTCTACATTTGACCACTATAGAAAGAAAGTAGCTGCTCATTTTTTATTTCTTTGGTCCAACTGGACCCACTGGTATGAATTAAGTTCTCAGATCAAGATGAGATTAGTTTAAATAAACACAATTAAGCACAATTCATGGATCTTTATACCAAAACTCTAAAGTACAGCTCCTCAATTCTGACCCCAAGGAGAACTCTATGGATTTTATAAGCCCTTGTGTTTTACAAGCCCCTCTTCAAATTCTGAGTTTGATACAGTTGTCAATATATAGGTACAGTACGTTGTTATTGGATGTTCATCCCAATTAAAAATACCATAATATTAAACATTTTCATCCAAACATAACATCTAGAGAATGTTCCACAGGTTTGGCCCACAGAGAACAGGTTGTAACACTATTGCAATTACATCCTCTACAGATAGCACATGCTATATGGGTTATAGCATTGCTTGTTCTGTTGTTGTGGACTTGGTTTGAAATGTCTGTGAAGCGTTGGAACCATAAATCAATTCTTCTCCCTCTCAAAGAAAATAAAAAATATTTCAAAGGGAATTTTGTGAAAAATAGCAAGGGTCAGGGAGGTGAGGGTAACCTTCCACTTTGTATCAAGGAGGGGAAGCCTTTCAAATAAAACAAAGAGGAAGCTGCCTGAATAAACCAACTTCTTTTCTCCTGACCTCATATATCAGAAAGAAAGTCTCCATTGGAACAACCTAAAATAGAAGACACTATATTCAACCATATCTTGTATAGATCTCCAGGGCTGGCAATTGTCCTCAAGAAACAGCTTTACCAGCATCAGTGGAAGACCGAGCCAAATTCCATATCTAACACATACTCTTTAAAGCCAAACTGTTTGTGACTAGAAGGATTGTAAAATATTATAACAAAATGGTTTTCAAGCTTAGTGTTGAACCAGATAGCAAGGTAACATCATGCCTTGATCAAGCCTTATATAACTGTTTTGGTGTGTGGCAATATTAAATGTCACTCTCACTAACATTTGTCTTTATACATGCACTGATCATTAGAATTACTGTATTTAGAGAAACCCTTCTGATAAAAATGTCAAATGACTTTTGCAAAATTCTGTCTTTTAATCTTGATCTTGTGTTGCAATTATTCCTAGACCCTTGTGGTTCCCTGCACAAAATTATATTCTTAAGCATACCAGTCCAGCATTTATTACAGACACAGGACAATAAAAAGTCAGCAGCAGGAGACAATATGTTTTATATGTGCAGTTAAGTTTACACAGTGCTGGAAAATATTGGCAAGTGGCACTTAATTATGGTACCTCTGGATTCTTAAAATTATCACAAAGAACACAAAGGCACAAAGCACTTATTTACTGTAGTTACTTTTAGAAACTATTTTTCAGAGGTAGTCTTTGCATCTTAGAATACAATTTCAAGATGTTCTAATTTTGCTAATATTCTTCCTTGTTTGCGTTCTTTGTTTACTTTAAAATAATTTCCAGTTAATAATTGTATGGAAAGTGGTTTCATTTGTGATATCTGAGAAATAACTCCAGACAGATGTAATTCCAATTTTTTACCATGTTGGCTCTGGGTCTGTAAGTTTCAAACACCACCAAAGTTAGAGGATTTTCTGCTGCGCTGCACAATACCTAGATCTGGAAATAGGATCAGTGATGGAAAGAACCCTATAAAAGGAAAGGCAGGGTACAGAGATAGCAACAGTAGGACATTTTAGTTTGTGGCTCATTGAGACTACATCCTAACATGAAACTGCTGGAAATGCTGGGCTGGAAGTTCTTCAGAAAAAGAAATGAAGACATGATCTGATGGTTCAACCTTCCTATTTTCTACTTAGAAGTGCACTCAAAGTCCACTGCTTTATTCCCACCAAGCTAATATTGACCAAACTTGTATGCAGAAAGCATATTCCATTTACTTCACATCCTGAAAAAACGTTCTAACAAGAAATGAAACTAGCTTAGCACAGTCATATCGCTAACTAAATGCAACAAGAGCAAAAACTTACTAGCTGACAGTAATCTTCTGCTTTAGTAGCTAATGCAAGAATAATTTTATATATCAACATAAAAAGATTTGGGACAGTAAGCACCTTCTAAAAATTGTAACTACTACTTATACTGTAGCATGCCAGTGTACAGTGTACTCTCTGACTTGATGAAAAAGACTAGTCCAGGGTACAATTCAAAGGTCCCTGGAGATACTAAAAGAAATTCTGGAAAATCTTTGATCACAAATTTTCAGCTAAAGATGAAAATGTTAAAAAGGGATAGCTTTAAAATACCTCATTCTCATTTATTAAAAATGTTCCCACTTACAAAAAATCATCTAAAAGAATTGACTTTTTTGTAGATTGCTTCATAAGGCTGACAATTTTCTTAGTTTTATGATTCAATTTTATTAGGAAAGTAAATCTGTAATATGATAATTCCACATGGATCCTGCAAAACTTGATAATGCTGTACTTAAAATAGTATGAATGTATCTTAACAAATAGTGCCTTTACTTTCACTGAGTGCTACAGACAGCACTACAGCTCAAACACTGTGTTTAATAAACAACCATTTTACTTGCTACTCTGGGAGAAACGTGCTATTGAGTTATTATTAGACTCAATACTGCTAACTTTTGAGTCACACGTGGAGGAAGAAGCCAACATTTTTTCTTACCAGACATATAGTTTGACTTAATTGACAACATTTTAGTTTTGCCAGCTTGATTTAAAAATACTGACATTTGCCTCATTGCAAAAACTTCAGAAAGATAGCCATTCCTGCCATTCTTTGTTTAATTTTCTTATTACTACCAAGACTGTACGTAGCCACAAAATTGCTGTTGGCGATTCAGAAGCACATCTTCTGCCATCTGGAGATGTGAAGTATGCATGACAAGACCGCATTCATGGGGTCTAGTCCCGTTAGCCTCTCCTGATGAATCCATCCTAACTAGCAGAATAAAAAGTGCTGGAGTTTGTTTTGTGTTTTGATGTTTTTTAGTAAATTTACATTTGGTTCTGGTTCTAAAAGAAAACAGAGAAACCTTTGACCAGACCCTTCTCTGACATGAGATACTGTGCCACTAGCTTTCAGGGCACTTATTTATACCTGCTTAGGATCTGGCTCAGCATGTCTGTTTTAACTCCAAGCCAGAATCTGAACCTGTGTTGAGCTCTTCTGCACAATGAAAGGTGCAAAATGAGAGTAATGAAAAAGACATTGCCATGTGAGAAACTGGTATGTGTTTTGTCTTCTAGTCTCACTCAAAGAAAAAAGGCTGTTGTCCACACACAGGAATGTGCTTTTGAAAGTGAAAAAGCAATTCACAGAAAATGAAGACAGCACAGATTTAAAGTTGCATAAATCAAACACCTTTTAAAAGATTTAGATTCTTCATCCAGAAAAGTAATGAGAAGATCTTTGTGATAAGCTTGCACTAAAAACTTAGAGAAAAAGGAATTCTGCCCTTTCTCAGCCTGTTAGGAACATCCCAGTGTGTACCTGCACTCACAGAAGAATATGGCTCAAGGAAAACTCACGCTCTTAGATTCTCAGTCTCCTTCTTATCAAAAGAACAAAACAATAATAAAAGAAAAATACTACTGGTCATTCCCTGCCCTCACAAAGTAAACAGTACATGTTGAGCCAGGCATTTTACAAAGAATTTGTGGTTATGTTACCGAAATCTCGGACTGAAGAACTTATCGACACCAATGTGATGTAGATAAGCAGACACTTCTTTACTGACGGCCGGGTGCGTGAGCGAGTCCTCTCACAATCAACGCACACCAGGTCTCAAAATCAGACACCATATATAGAAATTATTCATACATATTCATTAAATATTCACGCATAACCATGATATTTCCCATAAATCATTAACATATTCTCCTCCTATATCCGATTATGCGCAGTAAAGCTTAGAAAGGTCTAGAAATGGTTCTGGGGTACGATTTGGGTAGGTGGTATATGAGTCGGTGGTCGCGATCTCCCCCTGCCGGAATTACCCTGTACTAAAGTTCACGGTTTCTTGGCAGGTAACCACAAGCTGTTCCAGTCGACTCTCCCCAGTTTCCATTAATCTTATATTCTGACATTTCAATACACTTTCTACATACAGAAGACTAGTCAAATACAAAGAAACCTTCAAACCCTAAATTTATTACCTAAGTTTTAACAATGATCCTAGCCCATTCTTCTGGCCTTGGTACGGGATGTACAGAGGATCTCATAGCAGCTTTTACTATATAAGTTTCATTAAAATATATTTCTTATCCTTCTATATTTCTATTTTATAAAATGATTTTATAAAATCAAATAATCAATCCAATAAAGTCAATCAATCTTAACTTATTAGCAAATCTGTAACATTTCCCCCCTTTGAAAGTGTTGAAAATCATTTTTCAATACTTTCACATTATTTACATATCATTTGTTTCAACATATTTTGGTGGTGGACTATGTCTTGATGGAGTAGTTGGTACTTCTCTCATACGATTGACTGAAATTATATTGGTAAACTGTTTCTTCAAACATGCATATACTAGCATGATCATCAGAAAGACAATTAGTAACAGAAACAAAGTTTTGATTATGGACTGTATCCAAGAGCTCAAATTCCATCCCAGTTTGTTAAAAAATTTTCCACAGCCAATCTTCTGACATATCTTCTTGAATTGATTCTGTATCTTTTCTCAATTTTACCTAATAGGTCCAGATCATGTTCCACATATTGAGTGAAATTTGGAATGTGAATGCAACTGTGGTCCAGTCTATCCTTGAGATATCCACATACCCCATGTTCTTTAAGTAGGAGCATATCTAATGCCATACTATTTTGTAAAGTCATCTTGGAAGTCGCCTGTAACTGTATGTTCAATTCCTTAAACCTCTTTTTGGTGACATTTGTTATTTTTTTTACTTGACTTGTTAACTGATAAAGCCATTCTCTATTTCTATATGATGCTGTAGAATTCAAAATTGATTCAAGTGCCCAGCCAATTTTTATTCCTGTTGAGGGTTCATTCCAAGTATCATCATTTGTCTCAGGTCTCTTTGTTCGTTTCAATTTTAAATTCTCTAGGGATCCTTTAAATGGTGATTTCTTCCAAATCAGACACAATGTTGGCGTGCCTAAAGTAATTTGTTTCACCTTACCATCTAATGGTAAATGTGTGGCCCAGGTTCCATCACTTAATGCCCAAACTAAATGTCTTGGACTTCAAATAGTAGTTTTACTACAACTAAACAAAGTTCCTTTCCTAACTGTAAAAGTGCTGGTTAAATTGAGAGTGTTCTTAAGACCTCGACAAAAACAACCATATTTCAAAGCAGCAGCCAAAGGAGGAATTCTTTGAATTATTAAGTCTGCATTGCTGCAATCATACAATTTTTCACATTTCCACAATGGTACTATTTTATTTTCCTTTTCTCTCAATGAAGTTGCTTTGTCATTAACTGAGGGTAACACTGCAAAAACTTTTCCATCCCAGGTAAAACACCAAGGAGTTCTGTCCATGTACTGAAATTGAAAAAAAATGTCACCATGGACTATATAGAGCCCCATTGTTCTACTAATTGCATAATTTGGCCAGTTTTGTTACACTTCCATTCCATGATACTTTTGCTTACATTGGTTTTAAGTTGTTCATCATAAGAACACCATCCTAACTGGGGATTTGGACCCCCAGGAAGAAGAACTCGAGCTATGGCACTAGGTCGGGATCCTGTTATAAAATCATAATTCAATAGTTTTTTACAATCTGTTTCTTTACCTGGCGACTTCCACTGTTTTCTAATAACCTTTACTTGTTCATACCATTGAGTCACTGGCCTTTGTTCACAATAGGTGGTTTCATTTTTATGTTCCAGATTGGTCAGATTCATAGTTAAAATTCCCCATGGAATAAATTCACCTACTGCCCTCGATATTGGCAAACAAGCAGTGATCTGCGTGACATTTTGTAAATTGGCAAATCCTTTAATCAATCCTACCATTAAATTTTCCTCAGCCATTTGTTTGGGAATGTCAATCACTTGTTCTGTTTCTACTTGTCTTTTGTTCCTGTCCACCAAGCCAGCCCATGATCCCACCAACACTACCGACCAAAATAAAATCAGATATAAAAATTAGACATGTTTCAGTGTCAATTTTTAAGTCTCTGGGTCACGATTGACAATCTTCCATGGAGTAGGTGCTTTCTTCACTTGAGTAACATGTATCCAAGCATCTGATTCTGCTATCTTGATAGCTGTAAAAGTGGTTAACAGTACTTAAAAAGGTCCTTTCCAACGTTCCTGTAAAGGTTTGGAGGTCCAGGTTTTCACATAGGCATAATCTCCCGGTTGGAAATCATGCACTGAATTTTCCTGGGATAAAGGTCTATTCCAAATTACTGCACTCCGAATTGCAGCCAAAGTTTTCCTTAGAGAAAGCAAATAGTTATACACATCTTGTTTTCCTTTTACATGTATGTTTAGATTTGGTTCTGGAGACTCATGTTTTTCCATATAATAATTCATAAGGACTGACTGAGGTTCCACTCTTTGGCTGTACCCTGATTCATAATAATGCCAATGGAAGTGCCTGAGGCCACTTTAGACTGGTTTCTTGACAAATTTTACTTATTTGTCGTTTCAAAGTTTGATTCATCCTCTCCACTTTCCCACTAGATTGTGGTCTCCAAGACGCATGTAAATCCCAATTAATACCCAATGCTCTGCTAACACTTTGGACCACTTCAGCAACAAAGTGTGGACCTCTGTCAGAAGAAATTCCAATAGGAACTCCAAATCTCGGAATTGTTTCTTGTAATAACCACTTCACTACTTCTTTTGCTTGTGTGGTGCGACAGGGAAGGGCTTCTGGCCATCCTGTAAAAGTATCAACCCCTATCAGGATGTACCGGTACCCATTTTGTCTAGGTAACTCTAAAAAATCTACTTGCTAATTGTTGGGGCTCTTGCTGTATTGAATGATTATACTGAACTCTGAAGCAAGTGGAAAAAATACTGAAGAGATAAGACGAGGTTACGGCCAGGACAGTGGGATGAAGAAAAAGGAACGAATTGCAGATGTTGGCACAAAACCAAGGCCAACGGGACGTGATAAGAGGAGCTGGGAAACCGCAGAAAGGAGCCTACGTGCCAGAAAAAGCAGAAACAGAAATCTTCCCAGTAAACAATTGTTAACCAATCATATTATTATACGCTTGTAAGATAACCAATCACATTATCGCACGCTTATAGAATGCCTTATAAAAGTTTACCTGGTTTGTACAATAAACGGATCAGATCTTGAACTCTGTGAGTATTCGTATCTGACTCCCGCTCGCCCGAAATGCCCGCAGCAGCTAATAATCTCCAGGTTCTATACCAGATTTCAATCTACCCATTTGAACCTTTTTCTTAATCACTGGATTGGTTTTCAAACATAGTTCACATTTTGTAGTTACCATTTTAGCTATTCCCAACATTTTAACTGATACTACTTGTTTTCGTAAAGAAGTTACAAAGGCTTGTGCCCCCCAGTGACATTCCTGATGTCTTGTTTGAATTATCTCTCTCATCAGAAGAGGTGGAATTACTACCTGTCCATTAGGAGTTATCCACCACCTAGCTAAGTTTTCTTAGCATTTAATAACTGACCCAATTTGTCATCTTCTTCTGAATATTTGGTTTTTCCCTGGGAAGGGTTACTGTTTTAGAAAGAATTATTGCCATCTGTAATGCTTGTTTCTTTGCTACCTTTCTTGCCATTTTATCAGCCAATTTTTTTCCAGCTATTATTTTTGTATTCCCAATTTGATGTGCCTTACAGTGCATGATTGCTACTTGATCTGGCTTTTGAACTGCTTGCAATAATTGTATAATTTCTGTTTGATGCTTAATGTTTGATCCTTGAGAGGACAACAGCCCTCTTTCTTTCCACAAAGCCCCATGGACATGCACTATCCCAAAGGCATATTTTGAATCTGTCCAGATATTTACTTTCTTGTCTTTACTTAATTCTAGGGCTTGAATCAAGGCAATAAGTTCCGCTTTCTGGGCTGATGTGGTACTCGCCAATGCTCCTGCTTCTATAACTGTAGTATCTGTTGTTACCGCATATCCAGCATATCGGACTCCTTGTTCCATAAAGCTGCTTCCATCAGTATACAGTTCCCAGTCTGGACACTCCAGTGGTACATCCTTCAGATCTTCACGACTGGAATAAACATACTCGATGGTAGCCAAGCAGTCATGTTCCAGCCGTCCTTCTTCCTGTATGGAACTTAAAAACACTGCAGGATTTACCAGGTTAGTTGTCTTTAGAATCACATCATCCTGTTCAGTCAGTACCACCTGGTACTTCATCATTCTGCTGGGAGACAGCCAATGTCCCCCCTTTTGTTCTAAAACAGTTATCAGCATGTGTGGAACATAGACTGTTATTGTTCTTCCCAAAGTCAATTTCCGAGCTTCTTGTATGAGCATCACTGTTGCTGCCACTGCTCAAAGGCAGTTTGGCCACCCTTTACTCACTGTGTCCAGTTGTTTAGAGAAATATCCAACTGGTCATTTCCAGCTTCCTGTCTTCTGAGTTAACACTCCCAGTGCAAGGTGTTGCCTTTCATGTACAAACAGCTGGAAATCTTTGGTTAGATCCGGCAGTCCCAAGGCAGGTGCAGACATTAAGGCACGTTTCAACTCTATAAAAGCTTTTTGTTGTTGTGGGCCCTATACAAAGGGAGAGTTCTTTTGGGCCTCATACAGCAGTTTAGCTATTAGCCCATAGTTCATGATCCAAAGATGACACCACCCGCTCATTCCCAAAAACTTTCTGAGTTCATGAATATTTCTCGGCTCAGGTATACTACAAATAGCTTCTTTGCGATTTTTTCCTAATTGTCGTTGTCCTTTTGAAATCTCAAAGCCCAGATATATCACAGTCTGGCAGGCTATCTGGGCTTTCTTCCTGGATACCTTGTACACATTTAGTCCCAGGAAATTCAAGAGGTCAATAGTCACCTGTATACAAGTAAATCTTTCTTCTGTAGCAATCAGTATGTCATCCACATATTGTAGGAGTAAATGTCCAGGCCTTGATTTATCCTGTTTCCAGATTTCAAGTTCCTTTGCATGCTTTTACTTTTAAACAACCGAGTTAACTTAGATGCCATGGTATAATCATTCACAGTACAATACACAATTATTCAACTCTGTCACTCCGATCCGCGGATCCACACTCCACACTCGCTTTCGTGCTCAATTGCACGTCTCACCCTTACAGCCACACTCACACTTTTCCACAATTACTTTAAACAAAGACATAAAACACAATATTATACACTTCTTAATTTTCTTCTCAATACACAGAAACAATAAACAATTCCGTATCAAAAGAAAAACCCCTTCTAACTTCTTGTTAGAGGCACTACCTTAGAGAACACTATAGCATATAGGTTCGCTTGTTTCCACTTTTGTCCAACCCTGCAATAGCTTTCGCTTATGTCTTACGGGCAGACGCTTAGTCCTACCCTGCGCAGCTTTCACTGCATCTGACAGGCAAACTTACTCAGTGGGACTCAAACCCACTGGTGGGACTCTAACCCACTCCTTACCATACACTTATTATAGTGGGACTCTAACCCACTCCTTACCATACACTTATTATAGTGGGACTCTAACCCACTTACTCTTGTGGAACTCCAACCCACTTCCTCCAGTGCACTTACTTTAGTGGGAGTCAAACCCACTTACTACAATTAGAAAAAGAAGTGCCTTACCAAATATCCAGGGAACGTCGCGAAGAGCCTTACGGATCGGGAATCGATGGGTGTCCCCGAGAAATCCTCGGTGCCGGCTGGAACCGATCAGGTCTCCGACTCCTCCGGTCTCCTTCAGCGAGGTCCCATCTGGGTCGACAAAACTGTTACCAAAATCTCGGAATGAAGAACTTATCGACACCAATGTGATGTAGATAAGCAGACACTTCTTTATTGACGGCCGGGTGCGTGAGCGAGTCCTCTCACGATCAATGCACACCAGGTCTCAAAATCAGACACCATATATAGAAATTATTCATACATATTCATTAAATATTCACGCATAACCATGATATTTCCCATAAATCATTAATATATTCTCCTTCTATATCCGATTATGCGCAGCAAAGCTTAGAAAGGTCTAGAAATGGGTCTAGGGTACGATTTGGGTAGGTGGTATATGAGTCGGTGGTCGCGATCTCCCCCTGCCGGAATTACCTTTTACTAAAGTTCACAGTTTCTTGGCAGGCACCTACAAGCTGTTCCAGTCGACTCTCCCCAGTTCCCATTAATCTCATATTCTGACATTTCAATACACCTCTGCGTACAGAAGACTGGTTAAATACAATGAAACCTTTCAACCCTAGAGTTATTACAATAGTTCCAGGCCCTTCTTCTAGCCTTGGTACAAAAGATTCCATAACGTCTCTTATTGCGTAGATGCAAGTTTCCTATAAATTTTTTTTTCCCTTATCCTTCTATATTTTAATTCTATTAAATGATTTTATAAAATCAATTAATTAATCAAATAAAATCAATCAATTTTAACTTATTAACTAATCAGTAACAGTTAGGCTGGCAGCCCAGAAGATGAATCTTTGTTTTCCAGACATTAGTAGATTATGACACACCATTAAAAATTATTCTTCATTTTGTTTATACTCTACTAAAAGTGAATTACAGTTTCAGAACACATATATACTCTTCTTCAGCCATTTAGAAGAACCATTGCATATAATCAGTTAGCGTATTTTCACACTACTAGAAAAGCAGGATGCAAATATAGATCCTTACCATATGAACTGATATTAATCAGTCTGGCATTAGCTTGTGACATCTGGAAGAATGGTATCCTCCTTTGTAGGAATGATACTGTAATGCTGTGGTTTTATCTTACTTTAATTACAATGGATAGTCTGTCAAACCACAAAGATGTAAATAGTTATACTTTACTTTGATCTTTTAAGATGGTTCTATCTCATTAAATAGATATATTTGCAGTTTCCACTTCCTTTTCAGAGATGATATAACTTTCTTTTACTTACATGTTAATTAAACAAAAAGTGTGCTAGATAGGAAACTCTTTCTTGAAGTACATTTTTTAACCTGCTAGTTCAGATGATATAAATACATTTATAGATATTTGCCAAGGTTCATCCGATTTATCTTTAGCCATCTAAATGGCAACTGGGACCCCTCTTTAGTCAGTGTACAAAGATACATATTTTCATTTTAGTATGGTATGAGTCACTCTCCAGAGGTGACTACCTCGTTCCATTGACCATCAGAGGGAGTCACTAAGAGAATAGGTGAGAAAAATCTCACCCTTAGCTGAGAATGTGAAATGAAATGTGTACTTTCAGGTATACTGACAGACATTATTTGGACACAGGCCTCTTCTGTGGCCATATATAAAAAAAAATAATCATTAAAATCAAGTGATGCATAATTTCACCACTCTACAGTTTCTGTGGGAAGAATTTTGCAGAAACAATATACACAACCTCCACAAAATTTACAATTATTTAAATGAGCATAAAGAGAATGAGAAAGAGAGATTACTAAATACCTCTGATACATCTGCACTTTGGATACCCCTACGGAAGTCACTTCTAAGCATATATCTATTCTGAAAACAAAAGTCTTGCTCCTTTGGGGTGACAAAAGTCACCCCAAATAGGTGAACCGGTTAGATTTTGAAACCCTGCATAAAACCCCCGTTCACCTTGACATGTTAGCCGTAACTGCCACGGGTCACCAAACCAAATTACTCCAGTGCCATTCATGGGTTGAAGTGGTGATGACATGTGGGTACAGTCTGCCATACCAGTTGCAGTAACATTAACATATTCAACAGGTACAATGCTAGCCAATAGGTCTAGCCCCTGCAAAGGTAAATGATGTGGTCGATTTAAATTCTCAATAACCGTTTTCTGCCACACTGCATTATGCATAGAAGGCCAAACAAATTGCCCATTCGGACTCAGGCATATTCCCTTTTCATTGGAAGTCAGATTCACAGTCGCAACATTCCAAAAACCATCAAAATCTGTTTCATTCTCCTGCAAGGGAATACCAATTAAACAAGTTCTAAAGGGGTTGTCAGCTTGCTGCAAACTTAAACAAAAGTCTGTTACCCCTGTAATATTCGCCCATGTCACCCATATGTTTGTCCTAGGCAAGATGTTAAAAATACCTTGGCCAACAGGTAGAATATTCATCAAGACCATAAACCGAGTCCACCATTTGAGCATGTCTAATCCTACAGAAACGTTACCTTCTGTGAGCTCTCCTTGCCCACTCATTCTGGGCCTTCCTCCACTATTTGGCAGGGACAGCATATTGTCGAGGTATAAAAATACCTTTACCACACTCCCTACTTATAATTTTAGTCTGGCGTTGCAGCCTGAGGCAGTCCAAATATCTGCAAGCCCGCCACTGCCACTGTGCTCGATTCGCGTTTTCAGTAGCTTCAAACAGGGCAAACAGATCTTGGGCAAATCGGTGGTCTCCTCTAATCCATTCTTGCAATTCCCAAAAAGGATTCCTTGCGGCAAATGAAGAGACGGGACGCAGCTTGATGCAAGCAAGTTGTCGATTTATTGTACACAATCGCGAGTTTATATATGTTTTCAGAAGCTGCGTGCTTTAAACAGATTGGTTCTTTAAGCTAAGAATTACATACTAGGCAATCCCTGATTGGTGGTTAACTACCATCAATTAACAGCAAGGTGTTATCTTTCCTTGGCGCCATCCATCTCCCACTCCCCTGTGCTCTGTAAACATGCCTCATCATGTTAATTGTTGTCTAGACAAGCTCGAGCACATTCCCCTCAGCTAACTGATTGCCATGCATGGTCCTAGTTTCCAGCCCGCTCCTGCAATTCCTCTTTCTAACTTTCCATTTACATTGTAAACACCCTAAACCCGTTAGCAAGGTATATACAGAGACCCACCATTCAAGTTTACATAAGCCACAAAGTAATAGAACCCAGCCACATTCCCTTTGATCACAATCACAGGCATTTAGGGAATAGTACAGAACTTTGTTCTCTAGTCCCGCCTGTAGCTGGTCACATGCATCCCTTGGGGAGGCCCAAACTGTCCTCTTCTGTAACAGCAGCGATGCCTCCAACACCAGAGGCTGTGTGGCCAGTTGCCACCGATGTAGCTCCCGCTGGCGAGCTTCTGGTTTCAGTTTTATGACTACTGGTATCAGCACGTGTCCATTTACTGGGTACCCACACTGGACCTGTAGGGGTGGAAACACACATATAACCTCGAACATTAAACAAAATAGGGGCAGGACCTTCCCATTCCTCTGACCGTGGACTTCGAGGATTTCAATAATAGACAGATAATTCAGTTCTTGGGGCTCTAGTATTTACACAGGTAGCGTGAATAATAGCTGGGGGCTCTGAGTCGTCTCCAAAAACACAAGTGATTGAGAACAAACAAGGCTCTGTGTAGGCGCTCCTTTGGGTCTGTAATGTCCGCAAATTTCTGCAGATAATCCTTCAACGTTCTGTTTGTTCTTTCAACGATGGCTAGTCCCGTGGGAGAATGAGATATTCCAGTCTTATGCTGTACTCCCCACGTGATAAGAAATTTCCGCACAACTTGACTGGCATAGGCAGGATCATTATCCGTCTTAATCTGTTCTGGGACTCCCATGATGGCAAAACAGGCTGTTAGATGTTTACACACATGCAAGGCTCTTTCTCCAGATTGTACAGTTGCCCAAATAAATTTTGAATAGGTGTCTACCGTGACATGTACATATTTCAACCTGCCAAACTCAGGAACATGAGTGACGTCCATCTGCCAGATCTCTAATGCCCTCAGACCTCGGGGATTGACCCCCATCCCTAGGCCAGGACCATGGTGACTGCACTGCGGGCAACTCCTAACAATACCCTGTGCCTCAGCATGTGTTAGCTGAAATTGTCTTTTTAATCCCTTAGCATTTTGATGGAACTGAGTGTGGGAGATTCGTGCGGCTTCAAATTGATTGATGGGTGCAGTTCGTGTCAGGCTAACCAATTGATCTGCTCTGTGATTACCTTCTCCTAAGCCTTCCTGCCATTTGTGGCTTCTGATATGGATGACACAATATGGCGCAGTCCTCTGCTTTGTAGCTCTTTGAAGTTGCTGGAATAACTCATTTAGTCGTGGGTTTGCTACTTCTCTCAAAAGTGAATCCTCTATCCTTTGAGCTACTCCTGCCACATATAGTGAATCGGTGACAATGTTCAGCGCCACCGTGCGCCAGTTTGCCATAGCCCAACAAACTGCAAGCAGCTCCAATGTCTGTAAATTATCTTTAGGGTGGGCAACAATAATGTGTTGCTGCCAGAGTTCCTTTTCCTTCCAGACCACAGCAGCCCTTTGAGTAGCCTTGCCTGCATCCGTGAATGCTGTAAGACCATCCTGAAGTGGAACAGATGAATGCTTAGGTATTTCCATCCATGAATACATTCTCAAAAACAGATATCTTTCCCCTTTAGTTGTTCTCGTGATATCTGTCCAGTATATCCTAAGAGTGCCAATTGTAAAGCAGCAGAGTTTCACAAAGCCCATTCTAGGTCTGCTCCCTTCATTGGCAGGTGAATACTAATGGTTCTTCCCCTGAAATAGCTATCATCCTGTCATGACCTTTTCGAATGACTTCGGCCATTGCTTCCATACGAGTCTGAACTGTTTTCTTAGGTTGAAGGGATAAAAATATCCATTCCAAGACATGGAAGAGGTTATCTCCCCCATTTTTCTTTTGCCACTGCATGATAACAGCAAAAACAAAGACAGGGCGAGAAACCACCAGTAGTTGGAGGGGGAGGGTAGCGTCTCGTCGAGCTACCCATCGCGCTGATACTAGGTGCCCAAGATGCTGTATACATTTCTGTTGTTCATTAGTAAGGTGAATGGATTTAGCTGCATCTGTGCCTTGTAAAAGAGGCCGTAGAGGAGCTAGATCTTCATTAGTAATGCCCAGAAGGGGACATACCCATTGTAAATCCCCCATCAGCGTCTGCGCATCAGTAAGGGTTTTGATCTCAGTGGTAATGGTGCTTTTCTGTGGCGTTATGATGCTGTCATTAATCTTCCATCCCAGGTATTTGAACGGAGATTGCTTTTGAACCTTTTCTGGTGCCACTTGTAATCCTGCCTGCGCAAGTGTTTGCATAAGTTGTTGTAGGTTCTGTTCCGTAAAGGGTTGCGGTTGAGCTATTAAAATATCATCCATATAATGGTAAATGAGAGCATGCGGCCACTGTCGACGTAAGGGTTGTAATGCTGCAGCAACAAAAAGTTGACACATGGTGGGACTGTTGCACATTCCCTGTGGAAGGACCACCCATTCATAATGGTGAGCTGGTCGATCCTTGTTAATCGCTGGCAAGGTGAAGGCGAAGCACGTTGTATCTGATGGATGTAATGGTATGGTAAAGAAACAGTCCTTCAGGTCTACAATTAATAAGGCCCAGTCTTTAAGTATCATAGTAGGAGTTGGTAATCCGGGCTGGAGCGCTCCCATGGCTTGCATTTGTTCATTCACCTTGCGTAAATCATGAAGTAAGCGAAACTTTCCAGACTTTTTTGGTATAACAAAGATGGGGGTGTTCCAAGGGCTGGTTGATGGCTTAATATTGTGAGCATTTAGTTGTTCTTGTACCAGCTCATGCGCTATCTGCAGCTTCTCTTTTTGTAGCGGCCACTGCTCCACCCAGACAGGCTCATCTGTAATCCAGGTGAGTTTTAGGATGGGAGGCTGCCCTGCAGGGGCCGCTGCCAGAAAACCGTACTGGGGTAGTTAACACTACTCCCAACTGAGTCATTATTTCGCAGCCGATGAGGGCAGAGATGCCATCTGGTAAAGGTAAAATCAGTACATGTGCTGATGCTATTTTGTCTTCCACTTGAATAATGATTGGCTCTGTGCTAGTATGTGGCAGTGAGACGCCTCCGATGCCGCTGACTCGTCCTGTAGCCAGTCTAGTAGGCCAATGTCTAGGCCACACCTGTCAGGTGATGATAGTAACATCAGCTCCTGTGTCAAAAAGTGCAACAAAGGTACAAGATTCATTTCTTCTCCGTAATGTGACTCTAGCTTCTGGGCGGTTGTTCATTGACATAGTGAAGCATACAAATTCGTCTGTAGATCCAGTTATTATTCCCACGATTCGGTAAAGAGTCACAAGGTGGCGCACATACTCCATCTGTGAAATTTTTCACGGGAACTAATTGAGCAGTTTTACTTCCCCGCGGTATGTGGAGAGGCGGATACAATGTGTAAACCACAATAACAATCTGTCCCGTATAATTAACATCAATTAGCCCCGGAATTACAAAGACAGCTTTTAGTCCAGCTGAAGATCGGCCTATTAGGAGAGCTCCAAATTGCTGACACGAGGAGTGTATCGGGCCAAAGGTCATGGATGGAACCTTTTGCGGTGTTGTGTCAAACAGAGTGACATCTACTGCTGTCGCAAAGTCGATTCCCAAGCTTCCCCGGGTTGCTGGGAGACTGGGGCCTGCGTTGGCGGGACCACTTTTGTCTGCAGCGGCCACCGTTCGCGCTCTGTTTGTAGTTTCCTGGACGCCAACAGACTTTAGTAGCATGAGAAGTAGTCTGGCAATTGTCACACCATACAGACACTGAGCAGTTACAGCACTGAGACAAGTTTTTTGTTTGGTTCGCGGTCGCGCTGCAGGTTTGAGGACAGCTGCCAGCACCTGGGTATGGTTTTGCATGGCTGTAGATACAGCAGAACTTACAGCAGAACTTACAGCATCAGAGACAAAGGTGGCTTGCTGGGCAGATGCGCTGTTTACCATTCGTTCCAGCATTTCCTCTATCGGAGCTGTTTGGGGAAGGGTGGACAGAATCGTCTTGGCCCTTGGATTAGCATTTTCAAAAGCTAGCATCCGGAGCATTTGTACTTTAAGGTCCTCTGTCATACTGTGGTTTTGGTCCAAGGCTTGCACTAGCCGGTTCACAAAACTATCAAATGGCTCCGTTGTTCCCTGTTTGACTGTCGTAAAAGAAGGGGCCTTACGTTCCGACGGGACAAGCATCAGGGCTTGTTTTGCAGTCAGGGCGCAAGCATTATGCATTTCCATGGAAAACGTTAATTGTACCTTAGGGTCAGCATAAATGTCACAACCTAACAGCATGTCCTCTTTAACATCACACAGGGGATGCCCCTGAGCCCTGGGCAGAATCAAAGTCTTATGCACTTGTCGTTCCCATTCCTTTTCAAAAAGCAAATACTGTGCCGGTGTAAGAAGCAATCTGGTTAGCGAAGTACAGTCACCAGGTATCATAATTTCAGAGTCAAACAAATAATTCAGCAAGTGTTTGACTGGTTCAGATTGTAATCCATATTGTGTAACGGCTTGTCGTAGCTGCTGCATAAACTTCCAATCAACAGGTTTCCACGCTGCGGCTGCTGAACTATCTGGTAAAGTGGTAGTCCGCACCGGACATGCAACAGCAGAAGCAGCTTGCCACTCTCCCTCCAATATAGCGTCTCTTATAATCCCAGACCAATGACTTTGGGGAGCGGCAGGGTGGAGGATAACGCCTTCCTGGGTCAGGACCTGAAGATCACGACCGGCAGTAGGCAGATGGCATTCGTTCAATTGCTGCTGCAAGCGGTTTAGGGTCCGGTCGGACGGTTTTGTTCGGGGACGGGGGATCAGGGCAGCTGCAGCTGGGATGGGTTCATTTTCTTTATCGGACTCTGCACTCTCATTCAGAGGCACGCTCGGACCCGCTCTAGTACCCTCATCCTCATCTAGCATGGGGGGCGGCTCTTGGTAGCTTTCAGGTCGGCATTGTGGACCACCCGTTGCGGCGGCACCCTCCGGAGACGGTGTCGGGTGTAATAGCTCTGTCGCAGATTTTTTAATAGGCACAACTATGCCTTTCGCAGACAGAGTGCCTTGACCAAATAATCGGGTAGACTCCGACTCGGTTTCCCGACCGAGGAGGTCTGAGGCAGC
The DNA here is from genome assembly GCF_023634155.1 of Falco peregrinus. Classification (NCBI taxonomy): domain Eukaryota; kingdom Metazoa; phylum Chordata; class Aves; order Falconiformes; family Falconidae; genus Falco; species Falco peregrinus. The sequence continues at coordinate 21,167,234 of NC_073743.1, forward strand.
CATAGTAATTTTTTTCTCCGCAACCATTGATCGTAAATGGTTTATAACCTCCCGCCAGGTTGTTCCCAAGTCCTTGGCCGACTTGCTGCCGCTAAGGATCGCATCGCAAAGGGAATCCCCGATCTCTCCCCACTCAGTCACACTAAACATCAATTGCGGGTCTTTTAAGTGTCCTTTTTCATTCGCCCACCTACAGAGCTCATGGAGCTTCTTTGTGCTCACGCTAGCCTCTCGCTTAGCAAGAATATCAGTTAATAGCATGAGTGCCGCCTCCCTTTCCATTATCAAGGGAAAAACGGTCTTACCGGTGCAGGTCCGTGCAGGACGTCAATGCCGGATTCAGACGCCTTTACTCCTTACGGACGTCTTCCTGCTCGAACTCCTCTCTAGCGACTCTCAATTCGCAAAGCCCACCGTCAATATGCAAAGGCAGAGTTTTTCCAGATTTCCCGTGGTTTGGGCTCCAATTGTTGGGGAGAAGGGTTCAGCGGAGTCAAGAAATCGCTCAATATGAGTTATGCATCTTGCTCAACTTTATTAGTTTCTAACACTACTTATATAGACTCGATACACATGTATATTCGTAAAGCAAAAATATAATTGGTTATTAGCCTCTAAGCGCGCGTGGTTCTCACACCCCTAATTATCATGACTAAAATAAGCATTCTATCCATGTAGCTATTTGCGTTGCTATGCTTCAGCCTTGCGGTTTGCTACTCCCTATATTCCCATACCGCTCCCTATCTTTCTTGGCCTTGCACCTGCCTTCCCAACAGCTGTAGCTTGTTACAGCCACGGCCTGTTGGCACAACATAATTACTTGATCTCAGGATTCAAGAATAGCTCAAGGCTACCTTTCTTGTTAACTTCAGCACAGCAACTTCAGCACAATTCTAATTACAGGCCTATTCTAATACCAGGCCTGGATTGTGCAGATCTTTAGAGATTTTATGGCCACGCTTCTGCAGCCTTTCTTCTACACTCCTAAGCACACAGTCATTTATTGATAAAACCACAACTGATATGCATTCTTAATAAACACAGCAGAGTCCTATAGTTAAATGCTTTGCTCTATTTGCAAACCGCTCCTTATATTGTCTAAGAGATTCATGTCTCATGTAACTTACGTGGGAGGTCAGATTCTACTTTTAAGTTCTTTCCTGTGTTCTCTGCATTGATGGATAGTTTTCTTACTTAGCTTGGAAGTTGAAAAGGGAGTTTTCCCATGAGGCCCAAGTAGGAAACAGTATTAATCCACTTAAGAAAAGCCAATGTAAGAGAAAGAAAAGATGAACGGAGTTGTAACAGTGACAATTTATGGGACAGGCCCAAGCCTTTGTCCTTTCCCCCTTCAGAAGTGAGGCAATTAATAGTCACCTCTGAGTATTATATTTTTCTAACTGTGGCTGTGCATAAAGACAGCAAAAGAGGAAGCTGATTCCTTTTGGACTCCCACAGAATGGATCAGGTGTACATCCATTAACTGGACTTCCAATAGCAGAAAATCAATTAAGTTATTATGGAATATGACTTGGTCAAATTTTGACATTTTGTTAAGGAAAGTATACTATATTCAAGTTTGTAAGGAAAGGTCCTTGTTGATGAGACGGTTAAAAACACTTCAGCCTAGGTATCCACCACTGGGCACGTAGCAAACTAACAGAAACACACACAACTTTATATGTAAAAGCTTTAAAAACATGACAATTTTAAACTACACAATGAAGTAGCAAAAAAAATAATTGTCTGAACATGTTTCCAGGGTTTTTCCATCTTCTTTAGTTCAGAAGCAAGATATGGCACTAAAAAGGAAAAGCATTTAAAAGGTGTAATTAAAATTAAATTTTTAAAAATTAATTTATATTTATAGAAATCCATTTATATAAATTTTATAAAGAAATATATTTTATATATGAACTATTTTATATAAATATAAGATTTTTATATAAAATAGTTATATAAATACATTTTTTAAATTTATATAAAATAAATTTAATTTGCAAAAAAAAATTTTAAAATGTTCTGGTTTCAGCTGGGATGGAGTTAACTTTCTTCTTAGTAGTTAGTACAGTGCTGTGTTTTGGCTATGATGTGAGAACAATGCTGATTAACAGCACTGATGTTTTTAGTTGTTGTTGGGTAATGTTTATACTAAATCAAGGACTTTTCAGTTCCTTGGGCCCTGCCAGACAGAGGGATGTAGGGGCACAAGAGACTGGGAGGGGACACAGCCAGGTCAGCTGACCTGAACCAGCCAAAGAGGTATTCCATACCATGGGATGTCATGCTTAGTATATAAACTTGGAGGGTTAGCTGGGGGGGATCATTGCTCTGGGACTGGCTGGGCATCGGTCAGTGGGTGGTGAGCAGTTGTACTGTGCATCACTTGTTTTCCTTTCTCCCTTTCCCTTTGGATTTTATCCTTTTCCCCACCTTTTCATTACAACTGTTGTTATTATTATTATTGTTTTTGTTGTTCTTGCCTTTTTTATTCTGTTTAAATTATTAAATTGTTTTTATCTCACCTCTCGAGTTTTACATTCCTTCCCAATTCTCCTCCCCACCCCTCCATGTGTGTGTGGGGGGGGGAGGGGGGGGGTGGGGGGGGTAGTGAGCAAGCAGCTGCATGGTGCTTGGTTACCAGCTGGGGTTAAGCTATGACAAAAAATTAAAAAGCATTAAACTTAAGTGTACATGGTCTAGATTCTAGTTTTAAAAAATATGGACTGTCATTAGCTCACCAATCAACTAACACCAATGATCTTTGTAAACGCTGGCAGCTCTGATACATAAACAATTTTTAGGTAAGAGACACACAGAGTTTATGAGCAATGTGTAAGTTTACATGAAACCCGCCAAAAGAAAAGCCTGTAACTTTCATCAATGGATAACAGGACCAGCAAATGCTGCTGTGATGATTTGTGCTGGAAAACACTAAGATATTTGTTTTTAAAAGTACAAGTGTCTTGGCATTAAATTCACTGGCACTTTTAAATCCATACTATTAACTATGGAACAAAGTACAGAGTTATAAGGATTTGATCACTGCTACCTGTTCCGTGTAGTTATTATTTACATATGCAAATATAGTTTCAAAGTTGTAATAAAAATTAAGCTTCTACCATGGAGTGAACATATTACATCCAAATCACAAGTTTATTGTCAGTTTTACAGTATTGGTTGTCACTTCCTCAGGCATGGACTCAGTTAGGGGAGTCAAAGGAAGGGGTTAAAACCTTGTTTTTTCTTTAAGAAACAAGTTTATTATAGCACATTTATACATTCACAGAAAAATCTTGGACATGTAAAATCAGAAGACTCAAGCAGCAGAAGACATAAAATCCCAGAAGGCATTTTATTACATATTATGATTTTTTAGACAGTCATATATTTTAATGAGGCAAAAGTATAGAGTTTTGAGTGTCTGAAAGAATATTGTATATCTGATTGCTGCATTAATTGTGTTTTGGATAATGAAACAGAAATCCAAGTGATAAAGCAGCTATATTTTTGCCCCTCCGAAGTGACTCAAACTCTTGCTAGCAAAGTTGAAGGTGCAATACTGAAATGCATCTTTAGAGTCAGGGATGTGCTAGAATTCCAGGCATCCATATAACTGTTCTGTATTCCAAATGCCTTTTTCAAAGGAAAAGCAATACCAGAATAAGCAAGAAAATGGAGATCTATGTTCCAGCCGAAGGCAATTTCCTTATAATTTTAAAAGTGAAACATGAGATTTCAAAGTTGTGTGACTGAAGACAGAAAGAAATTAACCTGCTTCAGAAGGTATTTAAAAACACTTGGCCTTAATTTTCATGATCACACACAATCTATGTATTCAGTAAATGACAAAACTGTCTAAAGATAACACAATAGGAAGGATAATTTCCTTCCTCTACATAACCAAAGGCAATTCTCTTCACAATACTCTTTGCCTCAATTTTCACTAAAAATACAAGATGATACCTCCAAATTTCATAGAAGCCTTCTGAGGATAAAATTCATTCACGAGAAATGTTCTGACACTACAAAACTGAAGGCTATGTACCTTGTTTGCAATTACAATGAAAGGATGCAAAGGTCTTTTTTTTTTGCCAGGGGCTGTATCAATATTGTGTTGGCATGTCATGATGTCAGGCCATTTTTTTTGATTAGTCTTCTAAGACAAGAGAGAAGTGACTGAAATAGGAGTGTCTAAAGCGCCTTCAGCCATAAAAAAATAAATCCCTAACCAGTAGTATCTTGTCAGAGCACAACACAGGTCTCTTAGAGCCAGAATCCTCTCTGAACCTGCAAATTAGGTCCATTTACAGTACTCCAGTAAGAAAGAGCTGGTCTTGTTGGAAAGGTCACAGAAGGATCATAATACTTCCTTTTACTGCTTTGCAGAAATTTTCCAGAATATCTTGACTTAATGACTTAGTATGAATAATGCCTTGTCTTTCTAACCTGCTAGGCAAGTGCTAAAAAGTACAACCTATTCTAAATCAAAATGAAATAGGTAAAAGCAGCACTGTTTTAGAGCTATTTACTATTCCCTTGTATAGATCACTTCCTCTGCCCTGTTCTTATTCTGTATCTTCTTACAATCCAAAGATAAAATGAGCTATGCAAACTTCAAGGCTGCTCCATGTGTCAGAGCCTTCAGAAACAACAGAAATCTGCCCTGTGTCTGTGTCAGCAGGCATGGGATTGGAAAGATAAAATTGTCATAACCTCCATCCACTGGAAACTGGTTATTGGTTTAGTTAACACATCCTCTGGTGCCGCGATGAGAGACGGGACGCTGCTTGATGCAAACAAATGTCGATTTATTGTATACAATCACAAGTTTATATATGTTATCAGAGGCCGAGTGCTTTAAACAGATTGGTTCTTTAAACTACAAATTACATACCAGGCAATCCCTAATTGGTTAACGACAAACAAAGAACACTTTAAGTAAGTTTCTACAGTCATCAATTAGCACAGACTTGTTACTTCTCTTTTGGGCCATCTGTTCCTCATTCCCTTATCTTTTCTTAGCCTGACTCATCCTGTCGGTTGTTATCTATTCACATTCCTTGTCCTCCCGAGGTTTGTAGCCATCCTCCCAAGGTTTATGGCCGACAAGCTCCAGCACATCCCCGCTTATCAGCTGGACCGTACTGGGAGGCTTGCCTCTCAGGCCCTGTCCCACATCTCCCCCTACCTGTTGCACAAAAAGAACTTTCATCATAGAGTGTGTTATCCACTTTTGTAGACACTGCAACAAACAGGATAAAAAGAGTAACAAGAAGACAAAAACGGCTAAGGCATAAACAATCGTCTTCACTAAACTTCTTAACCATCCCAACAGCCAGACAAAGAGGGTCCTCCGTGAAGAGTCGGCCAAGTCACGACAATCACACCAATATGGCTACATGCCGTACTCACTTTATTAAACAAACAGGTCATATTTATAACTTAAACCAACTGCTCACCCAACTTTACACACAGGTGATTGGATAAAAGTCTCTGGCCACGTGGGCATCCGTGTTGCTGATTGGTGAGCATGCTGCAGGTGCCTGATCAGAGTGTGCCGATGAGAGTGTGTTGATTTCGCAGTTCCCAGGACTTGCTCTGCACCTGGCTTCTTGTTTGTGCATAGCTTGTTTTCTTTCTCTCACTGCTTGTTCCCAGGACAATTTATAGCTGCTCTGCAGCTTCAACTAACAGGCCTGGGTTGTCCAACCCAGACAATGGTAACATATGTCCTCGGTCCTTTAAAAATCCCTCTACATATCCCCCTTTTACTTTTTGGACAACCCATGTCTGTTTCACAATAGATGTTAAACCTTTCTTCAAACAAGAAAATAAACAGCTAAAAACATTACAACAATGACTATAACAAAGCATATTCCTTCCATCAATAACATCTTTAACCAACCTGTTATCCCCAATCCTCTCAACCATTCATCAAAGGGATTATCATCAGCAAGAATATGCTTCATGTTTCCCTGCAGTTGTGACAACTTCTTGTGGATAGATATGGAATGATCGGAAAGGTTCATACAACACATCCCTTCAAAATCCTCACAACCGTGTCCATGTGCTAATAACAAAAAAATTATTGCAGCTCTATTTTGTAATGTAGCATGCCTAACACTATCTACATCAAGCAATAATGAACTTAAAATCTGCGATGTAAGATTAAATTGTTTCTCTCCCCAGAACACTAACTTCCGTATATTCTTAGCATTTAATGCAGTCATTGTTCCTGGCATAAATATGGAGGCTAAGGCATTTGTTGTTACAGACCGCTGATTGACTCGGTCATTACATGTTTCATCAAAGGTGCGCAGGTCCCTCCGTGATCTATGAAATTGTGGAGTCATTTTTAATAAGTCTTTCATAAGTGGAGCAAACAAAGTCGAACGCCCTAAATAACATGGTCCACCGACAGGATACAAAGGAATCCCTGGCCATGCTCTGTCCCCACATATCAAAAAGACTCCCGGTGGCAACTGATAACCCCGTGATACCTCTATATGGAAACCCCCAGTTTTCAATTCACCCCAAATAGGTGAACCGGTTAGATTTTGAAACCCTGCATAAAACCCCCGTTCACCTTGACATGTTAGCCATAACTGCCACGGGTCACCAAACCAAATTACTCCAGTGTCATTCACGGGCTGAAGTGGTGATGACAAGTGGGTACAGTCTGCCATACCAGTTGCAGTAACATTAACATATTCAACAGGTACAACGCTAGCCAATAGGTCTAACTCCTGCAAAGGTAAATGATGTGGCTGATTTAAATTCTCAATAACTGTCTTCTGCCACGCTGCATTACGCATAGAAGGCCAAACATATTGCCCATTTGGACTCATACACGTACCATTCTGATTGGAAGTCAGATCCACTGTTTTAACATTCCAAAAACCATCAAAATTTGTTTCATTCTCTTGCAGGGGAATACCAATTAAACAAGTTCTAAAGGGGTTGTCTGCCTGTTGCAGACTCAAACAAAAGTCTGTTATTCCTGTGATATTTGCCCATGTCACCCATATGTTTGTCCTAGGCAAGATGTCAAAAATACTTTGGCCAACAGGTAAAAAATTCATCAAGACTGCAAACCAAGTCCACAACTCAAACATGTTTAGTCCTACAATTTCCACAATTTTTTTATTTATTTTTTTTTTTTTTTTACATTCCACCCCACAAATCTGTTCTTTCACAGATTCTGATGATGTATACTGTCTCCAGTTAGCATGGTATTACACTAGTCGTATGTTTTCTCTTGCTTCATGCCCGGTTACTAATCAAACACATACACTCTTTACACCATTTACATTTAAGCTTTGGCCTACAGAACTGTTTTACTCCACATAGCATACATTGGCATAATACCTGCAGGTTACATCCCTTACAACATAGACAGTTTATTCTGTCTGCTCGCTCTGAGTCTTCTCTTCTGTCTTCTGATCTTGACATACAGGTCGCACAAACTTGCTAGGGACTCATATAGGTCCTTTATCTGTGGAGATACAAAAATAACCTCTACCGATAAATAACACCGGATTAGGTCCTTCCCATACGCCTGAAGCCATATTTTTATACAAAACATTCAAACCAGGAACTGTAGTTGTTTGGTTCCCTCGTGCTGTTTGGTGATATATAACAACAGGTGGTCCCTCTCTATCCTCCATAAGGGAGAGATAGTTTAAGGTAAACAACACCTTAGTCAACCATTTATTTACGTCTATGTCCTGCCATACTTTCTGTCTCTGAAGATAATCCTTCAGGGTACGGTTTTCCCTTTCAACAACTGCTTGCCCCGTTGGGGAGTGAGGAATCCCTTTAAGGTGTTTAATTCCCCAAGTTGTCATAAACCTAGCGACTCGTTGACTACTATACGCTGGACCATTGTCTGTCTTTATTTCTACAGGTAGTCCCATGACAGCAAAACAAGACATTAAGCATCTCTCCACATGTAATGCCTGTTCACCGGTTTGTGCAGTGGCCCATATAAAATGAGAATAGGTGTCAATTGTGACATGCACATACTTAAGCTTCCTAAAGTCAGGTACATGTGTTACATCCATTTGCCAAACCTGAAGTGCCTTCAGACCTTTTGGGTTAGTGCCCACCCCTAAACCAGGTCCATGATGACTACATTGAGGACAGGAGCGGACAATACCCTTTGCATCTGCTATGGGTATTTGATACTGTCGATGTAAAGACTTTGCATTCTGATGAAACATCTCATGGCTCTTACGAGCTTCTTCAAACTTATTTGTTGGAGGAGTTATTGCCAGACAGCTGACTGCTTCATCAGTTCTAGCATTACCTTCGCCCAATACAATGGTCCACTGATGACTTCTAATATGCATAACACAAAACTCATGTTTTCTCTGTCGAAGAGTTCTACGCAGTTCTATAAACATTTCACCAAGATGTTGGTTCTTTGTCTCTCTCAACAAGGCATCTTCAATGTGCTGTACTACACCAACTACGTACAATGAGTCTGATACTATGTTTACAGGTGTGTCGTTCCAGCTTCCCCATGCCCAACACAGTGCTTTCAGTTCCAAGGTTTGAAGGTTGTCCCGTGGTTCACCGGTGATCATGTGTTTCTGCCACTGATTATCAGATTGCCAAACACACGCAGCCTTCTTCATCTTTCGTCCTGCATCTGTGAACACCGTTGGCCCTTCAGCTGGTCTTTTGAGCATAATGGTCTCGCAGTCCACTGGTAATGTTCTAATATCTTCCAGAGAGGTCCTTTTGGCTGGTTGTTGTGTACGACACCTGTATAACCCATCAAGGCTTCCTGTATGGCTGTTGAATGTCTCAGGAGCTACTCATAAATCCTCACCACGGACTGGAAGAATGAGATCTGCTGGTTCAGTCCCATCACTTTCAACAATCCTGTCTCTTCCTTTTCTCACCAAGGTCGCTACTGCTTCAGGGCGACTTAAAATATGATGTCTGGGTTGCAATGGCAAAAACAACCACTCTAAAACAATCGCCGTATTTCCCCCCTTTTTTTTTTTGCCATTGTAAAATAAGGGCAAAAGGTGAAGTGGCAACATTACAAACCAAAAAAGACAACGGATGATTTGCCATTCGGCGACCACACCAGCCAGTCTGAATCTTGTGGGACACAACTTCTAGGGCAGCCCGCTGTTCTGGTGAACAAATTCGAGGAATGTTGGCTTTGGTGCCATGCAACCAGGATCGGAACGGTTGCAAATCATCATTAGTGAGGCTCTTTGCATGTCATCAGGGTGTAAGGGAATCGTGAAGGAACAGTCTTTCAAGTCTATCACAACAATTTTGCCAATTATGAGGGATCATCTTAAAAGGTGGAAGAGCAGGTTGCAACACTCCTATCACTAAAATCTGATCATTAACCTTCCATAAATCATCTCCCAGTTATGTGCATCAAGATTATTAATCAGTACTGGACAAGCTAACGAGCTGGTCACCTGCCAATCACCCTCCAAAATAGCATCACGAATAACACCAGACCAATGCTGTAGAATTGGATCTTTTCTCGAGTTCAGCATCGGTGGGGTCGTTGGCTTCGGTGCCATGCAACCAGGATCGGAACGGTTGCAAATCATCATTAGTGAGGCCAACTATATTACAAACCCACTGTAGGTCTCCTAAAAGCCTTTAAACATCATGCAGATTAGTTATTTGTGTAGTAAGAGTTACCTTCTGAGGACGGATTTGAGCATCCGAGATGAGCCAGCCCAAATATTTCCATGGGGCCGAACGCTGAACCTTCTCAAGCGCCACAACCAAACCACATGATAGAAGGTGGTCAACAAGCCATTTCATTTGATCATCTGAAATCCCTTGTTCAGCGGCCAATAATGTATCATCCATATAATGATAGATCAGGACGTGAGGCCAACGCTGTCGTACCGGAACAAGTGCCCAATCTACAAAAGTCTGACACATCGTAGGAGAGTTCTTCATTCCTTGTGGTAAGACAACCCATTCATACCGTTTGGCCGGAGTGGCACAATTTATTGATGGCAGAGTGAATGCAAATCTTTGCGTGTCGTCAGGATGTAAGGGAATCATGAAGAAACAGTCTTTCAAGTCTATCACGACAATTTGCCACTTCTGAGGGATCATTGTAGGAGTTGGAAGACCAGATTGCAACACTCCCTTTGCTAAAATCTGATCATTAACCTTCCATAAATCATGTCCCAGTTATGTGAATCAAGATCATCAACCACTACTGGACAAGCTAATGAGCTAGTCACCGGCCAGTCACCTTCCAAAATAGCATCCCAAACACCACCAGACCAACGCTGTAGAATTGGATCTTTTCCTGAGTTCAGCGTCGGAGGGGTAGTTGGGCTAACTGGAGGAATTACAGGTATTGAAGTAGTAGGCAGGTTCATTTCAACTCGCTTTTTCAGTTTTCTTTATCTATTACCTCCTGCAAGGATTTCTCTGTATTGTTATCACAAGGCTTCTCCCTGCCTTCCTCCTCAAATTTGTCAGATGATGTTTCAGGAAGAGGCGCTTTTGCCCTCCTTGACTTGACCTACGAGCTGTCACCACCCTCGTTTTGGTCTTGCTCCACCCATAGCTCCAATTGGTGCAGCATGACTCGCTGCTCCGCCTTCCTGGGGAGGCTCAGCAGCCTCTTCCGGGTTCGGCTCAGTTACAACAGACCCCCTGAGGAGTAACTTCCGGTTTGTCTGCTGTCTTATCTAAAAACTCCTGCACTGTTGAACACGCAGGGGCTGACATACCCTTCGTAGGACGAGTATGCCCAACTCCGAAAAACATAGCCAAGAGAGAAGGCTTAGGTGAATCACCCTTCTGCTCTATCGGCTTTTCTACCACATCTCCTACCAAAGCTTCTATAGCTGCCGCCGCTACTTTTTTTTCCGCCTTCATAGTTTCCAGAGTGTTAACTATAGACCGCCATGTAGCTCCTAACGCTTTAGCTTCTTTTCCTTCTTTACCTCCCTCAATCATAGTATCCCAGAGGCAATTTCCCATTTCTCTCCATTCCGTAATACTAAACAATAACGCGGGCTCGGGGATCTTATTCTTTTTTTCGTGCCCAGTGAACTAACGTCTCCACTTCCATTTTTTTAACGCACTCCCCTCTCTTAAAGAGAATGCTAGTTAACAGTTTAATTGCTGGGTCTAATTCCATCGCGGTCTTCCTCAGAGCTCCCCCCTCTCACAGAAAGGATATCAACGGAGAGCCCCGCTGCACTCTTCGCGGTCTTCTTTAGTGCCCCCCCCCTCACAGGGAGGAAATCAGCAGGGAGCCCTGCCGCGATTTACTCTATGCGGTCTTACCTCCAGCGGGGGTGCGATCTGCAGCTCTACACTGAACTCTGGACTCCACTTTTCGCCTTCCAGGTTCCGCCCGCCTCCGACCTCCAGCTCCCTAATCAGACAACTTCCCTTTGGGTCTGATGCACGGAGACTTCCGCATTTAAGCGAACAGCATTTAAGCTAAACCGCATTTAAGTGAACCACATTTAAGCAAATAAATGGGTCCCTGTTCGGGCGCCAGATGAAGAGTGTCCTCCGTGGAGAGTCGGCCAAGTCACGACAATCACACCAATATGGCTACATACCGTGCTCACTTTATTAAACAAACAGGTCATATTTATAACTTAAACCAACTGCTCACCCAACTTTACACACAGGTGATTGGATAAAAGTCTCTGGCCACGTGGGCATCCGTGTTGCTGATTGGTGAGCATGCTGCAGGTGCCAGATCAGAGTGTGCCGATGAGAGTGTGTTGATTTCGCGGTTCCCAGGACTTGCTCTGCACCTGGCTTCTTGTTTGTGCATAGCTTGTTTTCTTTCTCCCACTGCTTGTTCCCAGGACAATTTAAAGTTGCTCTGCAGCTTCAACTAACAGGTCTGGGTTGTCCAACCCGGATAATGGTAACATATGTCCTCGGTCCTTTAAAAATCCCTCTACAGACTGGGAGATTCAAGCGGTGGCAGATTAGTCTCCTTCGGCTCTCAGCTCTTTAGCCGCACTACTGTTACACGCGACTTATCCCTGTCCCTTCTTTTGGCTTTTGGGAACAAGGATCCCGAGAATGTCATAGCAGTAGCAGAGTCTTTTGCTCTAGCGCCTTCAGCTTCTGCCGACAGGGCAGCAAAAGCAGATGTGGTAGTCTGTCGTTCTGCTTTCATCTCTTTCAGATTCTCTAGGATCAGCCTCCACACTGTGGAGAGCTTCCCACTGTCTTTAGAGCCTGAACTAATGTCCTCCCACAGTGCTGTGCCAATCTTTTCCCAAGTGTCTAGTTCAAAGGCTGCACTCACTTGAGGTGATTAGTCCTCGCTGCCGAGCCCATGACAGCAACCTCTTCAGGCTTCCCTCATCATAAGATAACCCTCTCTTAGAGAGGATATGTTGGAGGAGCTTAACCACTGCTGCTTCTTCTTTGCTTAGTGTGGACCCCATCTCCTCCCCGGCTGCTCACCTGATCAGGGCAAGATTCCAATGGTTGTGCATGCGCGCCTTCCCAGGCACCGGGGCAGTGCCTGCTACGGCCGGCTTCTTCTGCCCCCTCTGAGCCGCCTCTTCGCTCCTGGAATCAAGGACGAGAGGGTCCCTGTTCAGGCGCCACTTGTTGACGCAGAAGGTTCGGACACAACTTATACGACCAATGTGATCAAGTTAGTGCCACTTTATTAATAGACTTACAGCAATTTATACTCCTAGCAAAAGATACACACACTGTTCAGGCTTTGTTATGCAAAAGGTGATAGGCTAAAACTACTTGTTCACACACTTCCATCCCCCCTATGATTGGTCCTGGTGTGGTGTCCATGCACTGCTCCCCCCTTACCCAGACATCCTGTTTTTCCTCATCTTTCAGTCCAACTCTCTTATCTTCTTGCCACGTACACAGTTTCTTCATCCCTCTGACCTTGCATATGTCCTTCACAACAGCTGCAGCTTGTTACAGCCATGGCCTGTTATTACAATAAATTACTCAGTCTGGATATGCTCATTTTCTTCCAGCCACTCCACAGAGAAGTATATCTCCAGGCTTTTACCAAGGGTCAGATTCATCTCACCTAAATGTAGATGTTTAATTGTTAAACTTCTAAAGTCATAGATAGGCAACATATAGGCTTTTTCTCCAGTCAATGAAGAGTAATAAAGTATCGATGATGCTGTGTATAACAGATGTGAGCTTGAGTTGCACTCACTCACTTGTGTTGCAATTCATACCATCCTGAGAATGGATGTCTAAAAATCACTTTCCCTGGAAAAAGCCATGGTACTCCACTGACTCTGAAGAAAGCCATGGAATGTCTATCTGTTAGATACCCAAATTGGACAAATTAATCCATCATTCAATTTCCAAAATCCCACTAATACTTAAAAGCCTTAGATATTTATATGTTTTATGCTTAATCTTATTTAAACTAGGGCTCTTAAAACCTGGGTTTCATGCTATTTGCTTACTTCATGCTAGTGCAAGATTCGCCCTACTGTGCAGTCTTCTGTGATCTTAAATCTAATCTCTAATACTCTGAGGGAAAACTGGGCTCCTGAGAAAAGATGATTAATTTTATTTATTTTTTGATTATTTTTTTTTCCTTTAACATATGATGACCTTCTCTAACTGCCAGGAATCCTCAAGCATGTGTTGACCTGTAACTAGTCATTTATTCCAGGGAAAGTGTGTAATAGCTTGACTCTCCACTTTATATTGGCTGACATACATGTTTTTTCCTAATGTTTCTACTCACAGCAAACTGGACTTTTCACCATATGACAATGACCTCAGAAGGTAACAGCATAATCTGCTACATAAACAATATGTTTTCAAGATAAACATAATGGTGGATCAAAGACTGATGAGCTTTTCCAAAAAGAGGCATGTTAGCTTCATATGTTATGCAATCATCCTGAGCTTGTTGCCTTGCTGATTTTCTTTCCCTTGAATATTAGTTTTCATCTGTATTTTATATATTCATTTAAAAACACCCTATATTTACTCCAGCAGAGGTTAAATATCTCAAAGATTAATTAAAGTGCACAATCATTCCTATTTCTATATAATTACATTGCCTTCCATGCTGCAGTATTGGTCTCAACTCCTCAGTTCCCCTTGATCAAAACTCCTGAGCTAGTTCAAGCTCCAGGAATTCAGCCTACATAGAGCTCAAACTAAACAGACTCTGGTACCATGGAGATCAGGCACTTTCCCAAAAGGTGATAATGAATGGCACCAGATGGCTGACCAAAGACAAAACAAATGCTGCTGGTATGTGCCAAAAAAAAAGAAGACAAAAAGATTGGCATCAAAGGAAAATAGTAAAACCATCAGTAGCTCTTGTGTCTGCTTTAAAGTTATGCTTTAGCTCAGCCACAAATTGTTGGACACCATACAGGCATAACTAGGTGAATTTGAAAGACTTGTGAAGTGCAAGAGGTCAGGCAGCTAGATCATTCCTTCCCAGCCTGAAACCCCAGAGCCTGCAAGCCCCAACCCACCCCTTAGTGTCAGCTCTAATAAGCACTTTCTTGCAGACCCTCATCTGGATCAGCTGTTTCATCTGCTTTAGAAAGATATTTTAGCCCCATAATACAGAGTTAATTATTGAGGTTTCATGTAATGTCTATATCATCATGACTCAATAAAATAAACTTTCATTATCTTTGCAGACTCCAAGGATCTCCTACTCTTTTGTTGGCAAGGTACCTTGAACGTCAAAATGAGCAGCTCCATGAACAATGGAGGCAGCAAGGCTCAGTTTCCAGGCTGCACAGGCTCCCGTAAAGGCAGAAAATCTCTTTTCCCTCCAGGGACAAGCAGCACTAACTTTCCTTCATCAGCCACTCTGGGAATGGGAGTCCTACACCAAATTACAATAGGGCAGGTACTCCTCACAGCAGCAGGACACAACTCCTGCTTACCTTCCATGCTGTGCCGGGGAGTTGGCTTCCCTTCCAGGACAGGCCACAGACCCCAGGGGAGTCAGAGCATATGGGAGGTCAGGGGAGCAGTGAGGGCAAAGGGAGATCCCAAAGTCCTATTGACATCCCTTTCTCAAAGTTCCTTGAAACAAGTCTTCCTGGGGAGCTGTGAGGCTGCCACTGCAAACCTGAATTCAGCATCCTTGGTGCAGCACAACACAGCACTGTCTGTATAGGAAGTCTCAGCCCAGGCCATCATTTCTGTGAGGCTCTCCCTAGGCTGGAGATGTCCACTTGGTCTGTGGCTCCAAATGCTACAAGGATGGAGAGAGGCTTAGCCAAAGATAGAGAGGCCGGACAGTCATGGTTTACACAGGAATGCAGCAAAATGCAAGGTGAGGGTGCTGCCTTGCAGGTGGAACAAGTCAGAAATGGAGGTGAAGGAGGACAGTATGCAGGAGCTCTGGAGCTAGGCTGTGGGGACAGGGTCAGGTTTCAGTGGGCAGTGTGTAGCCCAGCACACAGCTGAGAAGAGAAAACATGTGACTTGAGCTACCTCAGTGCTCTGCTTGACTGGGATTTCAGCGGGGGAGAGAGGAGGAATTATCTGGTGACAAGGCAATACCACTATTACAACAAACCAGATTGCTGGGAATATTATCCTTAGATTCACTCTAAATACTCCACCTACGTCATTCAGAAAAGGCATAAAAAATGGTCTAAGCTCACTCTCAGCGTAACTATAGGTGAATTTACTGCATTCTGTGGCATTTCTGCAAAGGCAAATTATCTCCATTCCTACTTTTAAAGTTCAAAAAATAAATAGAGCATCTGTGGATTTGGGGGAATTTATTATCCCACAAAATAACTGATGTGACCATACTTAAATATTCTGAATTAGATACATAACTGCAGATCCCTGTGCTGATTTGACAATTAAATTCTTCAAAGGGCAAGACAAGGCCACAGATGGCACAAGCCATTGCATATTTCACAGATTATCTTAATCCTTCAATTCAGATTAAAGAGTTTTAGTAAAGTCAGTGGATTTCTAAAAGGAAAGGCAAATTAGTACAGTATTCCTTCTGTGATTATAGGTTTTTAAATTTTCAGCATAGCAGCATTCCATGTACATTGGCTGCCACCTTAAACAAAGGAGACTGAATTTTCAAGACAAAGCTACCCTAAAAATTCATATGTACAATAGGCCTGTTCATTTAAATTAGTCAGTTTAAAATCTCATTAAAATATCATTAGACCTCAGAATCAAAGGTGCCAAAAAATTGAATTTCCACAGCTGTAAACAGTAAATACCTGAAATGGGGAGAGTAAGAATGCATGAAACTTCCAGTAGAGTATGTTTTTCATTAATGTACACAAATCAAATGTTTTGTGAATGATTTAAGTGGATGAAACGTCAGGAATGAAGAAATATAATCCAGTAAAGCATTCATACCCTGAGGCAGAAGTCGCTTTAGTTTTTTTGTCATAGCACAGCGTTTTGTTGTGTATGTGTGTGTTTATGGAATGAGGTAGGGGACACTTGAAACAAGGAGTTGAGCAAAATTCTAGAAGGTCTTTGTAGATATTTCTGGTGCTAAAGAGCAGGTCTCTGTTTAGGGTTACAAACCATACACCAAAGTGCCTTGAAAAAGTTCTACTTTCCCTCACATAGATTTTCACTTTCTCTTCTAACCACCAAACTATTCTCCTGCCTTTTCCTGTATGCAAATATAATGCAGATTGCAGACAATTTGTTCTGAGGCAAAGGATTTAGCAACTGAGAGCTGTAGTGTTTCAGGACTGGGAGTTATTCCTAGATCCAGTCTTGTCCTTTCCAAACAGGTAGTCCAGTAAGAATACAAACACCCTTAATATTTTTTTAACCCACTGTAAGATCAGACTTTATTAAACAGAGAAAAAATTCCTCTGTGAACAACCTACCACCCACTGGCTGTGCTTTGCAGAGTTCAGGCATTTGCTAGAAAGCACTATCTTCAGAATACCTGCTTTTAATTAAATCATTACTTCCTAGCTTTGTCCACAACAAACACAGAAGAACGAAAAGAACCACATGCCCAGCTTTTTTGACAAAACTCCCACACACTGATAATTAGAAGCACACAAACCCATACACAGGCTAGGAGACCCTGAGCAGCTGTCATGCTTCATGCTGTCTGTCAGCATCCTCCACTTTCAATTCTGCCACAGAATTGCCTGGAACAGTAAAAAGGGCAGGAGAAGATTAACATAAACAATCTAGAATCTTGTCTGAAAATAATGATGCTATTTTTTTTTAATAACTTTCCATTTAAATTTAATAGGGAAAGTTCTTTCAAAATGTGTTAGCTTTAGCAGGTGTAATTCCAAAGCTCTCAAACCTCATGTAAATGTCCAGGACTTTTCCATACCTTGTTGAGTGCTTCATCTCATTAACTTTGGAAAAGAGCTGCATGGGTGTTTCAGTAGACTTCCTGGTTATTTCTGGTCTGGGAGTGCTTACAAGAATATATTACTATGCTGCTGTTTTGTATATAATCGTCATTTAGCTAGACTAAGAAATATTTACAGAAATCCCAGATTTTTAATTTCACAAATCTTACAGCTGGAATGGACATATGCGGCAAATGAAGAGACGGGATGCAGCTTGATGCAAGCAAATGTCAATTTATTGTACAGAAGCACGAGTTTATATACACTTTCAAAAGCTGCGCGTTTTAAACAGATTGGTTCTTGAAGCTAAGCATTGCATACTAGGCAATCCCCGATTGGTGGTTAACTACCATCAATTAACAGCAAGGTGTTACCTTTCCTTGGCGCCATCCTTGGCGCCATCCGTCTCCCACTCCCCTGTGCTCTGCAAACATGTCTCATCATGTTAATTGTTGTCTAGACAAGCTCGAGCACATTCCCCTCAGCTAAATGATTGCCATGCACGGTCCTAGTTTCCAGCCCACTCCTGCATCTCCCCCTTCCTGTTGCACAAAAGGAACCTTTGAAACCGAACGAGTAAAACCAAGGTATAAGTAATAGAACAAATAAAAAACCAACTGAGACATATTATTAATGTCAAAATAACCCACTGTCTTTGTTCCGTACAATTTTACAATTTCCCCTTTTTGTTTTTGAACAGCTAGTACCAGGTTTACCATGTTCTGCAAGGCCCTTGCAAACGTGACAGCAACCAAGGTAATAGCAAACAAACAATACTGCCAATTGAGTGAATGGATGCCAAAAAGGCTGAAATTTTCTCAGATTTTGATAACATGTTGCTGCAATGGGGCGCCTAAAATCCATTCAGCACATACCATCCAAATCCTCACAGCCATGTCCTTGAACCAACTACAAAAAGCAGTGGCAATTTTGACTCACATTCTTAACTGCCTACCAAACAAGGTGATTTAACTCTTTAATGCTTTCCCTGCTGTTACTCTGGATAAGAGAAGAACCGCTGCGATACATTCCCATCATAGCCTCCATAGCATCTACAGAAAGACAATTATCGACATTCAAAGTGTAAACAATATCAGCTTCTTTTGGATTAACATTATACATAGGTGGAAGGGCACACCAAACAAGAACTGGTTCAGTCAAAAAGTTCGAAACATCGCATGCCTTCTCTGAACATACCTCTGGGGTCATTCCCTTCATTCCCTCTTTTTTATGCAAAGAGAAACACTTTACCATAACAGAGAAGCCCCTATTTACATCTCTGAGCCCGGACACAAACCGTAGCTGTATGCTCCACCAGGCTCAGGGCAGAAATCATTCATGTAGTTACATAGCTATATATCTCTACAAGCATGCAGACACCTATTTATCACTAGATAACCATGTTTATCTTTCCTATTCTCCTTCACAATACATAGCTGTTCTCTCATCTCTTGTTAGGTCAAATATTCTCCAGCTTCCTCTCCTATCTCTCTCTTCAGACATTCTCTATCCTCCTCTTTTTTGCTTGTTAATTGCGACAAGGCAAAGGTTGTGTGTAGCTGGGTGACCATGACCTGCTTTATGTTACAATCAACTAAACACTGAATACAGGAAAAAAAAAGCATGGGAGACATAAGGCAAACATCAATAAGGTGGTTAAAGATAATTATAATAAATCCTGTAATACTTTTGAGTCATGGCCCAAAGTTTCCCAGCCGTGAGAAGAGACCAAAGGCATCCCGCCCCTGGCTCTGTTGCAGATCTTTGTTTTAAGGCTTTTGAGTTTTGTATACTTTTGTAAATTAATTCACAGTGGTCACTCAGATTCACGTAACACATCCTATCAAAGTCTTCACACTTGTGTCCCTGTGCTAATAATAAAAATCAATAGCAATTCAGTTCTGTAGCAACATATGATGGACAGAATCAACATCTGTTAATAAGCCAGAAAAAAAAAATAGTATTTGTAGTATTACTTTGTTTAGCAAGCTAGCAGCCTAATTTACTAAGCAAGTTAAGAGCGTGTACTATTCTTACAGAAGAGATTAGAGCAGCAAAAATCTGTTATGCTGCATTCCAGAACTCAGCCTGAGAATTACAGTCTGCTGTGAGTTCTGCATTACAATCATTTGACACATGTTGGGGTCGCGATTGTGAAAGTTGCCCGTTTACAATTTTCATTGACATTATCACAGCTAGTTGTTTTAAAAGCAACCCTTGAGCTTCCTCATGCTCGACTTGTTGTTGCAAAATATTCTGAAGCCGATCAATAAAGGTAGTATTAAAGTTAGTGACTCTCTAGGACCCTGCAAGACTGTGGCAAGACTCCCGCACCCTGACTGCTTTAATAGCCATCTCATTCATTTGCAAACAGTTGTCCCTGGGATACCTTGCCTGAGTCACAGAATCGGCACAGTTAATTTTCTCCAGCCAACTGCTCATAGTTAACAGCAATTCCCTGATTAAGGTTTCCAGTCA
Source organism: Falco peregrinus (assembly GCF_023634155.1). Classification (NCBI taxonomy): domain Eukaryota; kingdom Metazoa; phylum Chordata; class Aves; order Falconiformes; family Falconidae; genus Falco; species Falco peregrinus. The sequence continues at coordinate 21,187,054 of NC_073743.1, forward strand.
AGGCCACTACACATAGCTCACAAAAATCAAATAACCACATCATATACTGTATCAGTTAGTACCATACAAAGCAATAACTTCCAATCATGCAGTGTGAGTGTATAAGGCTCTGCCATCACTTCAAGAAGGGACATAGCAAATGTATTATGAATCCTCCCTTCCCGCACTGCTTTGCTTAACCCTTTAACAGCCTCGTATTGCACAGGCTGCCACTCTGCAGGTTGATTTGTCTGACAAAATACTGAACATGCCCTAGCGACTCCCAAAACCCATCACTTAAGTGTTTCCCACTTGCATTCCTGCCACCAATCCCTCAGACTCCCTTTCACCCTCCCCAAAAATACAATCAATGCATCAGGAGAGACAAGGGGGTGGGGGAAAGGTCTAGCTCCTTTTCCAGATCTATAGGACCTGGATCAAAAGGTTTATCAGTGTCAATAAAATCAGTTTCCGAGTTGTCCTGTTCCCATGCTTGGTCCTGTGTTGTGAGGGTCGCTGCAATCAGTGACAGAAGCTTTGGGGGCAGAGGAGGTGTGGATGAAATCGCCATCGCTGACGGTGTCTTGAGAAGAGTCGCGCTGTCGGTGGAATTTACAGCTTCCTCTGGTTTAGCACCATTAGTAGAATTAGTCCACACTTGGCAAAGAGTAGTCAGAATTTGCCACCAAGATGCTAAATGCATTCCCGACACGGAGTTCCCCTCCGCGGCAGCATCATACAATTGGCTGCTGTATGTACACACTTTCATTCTTTCAAAGTCTCTAAAGTTTCTTGGCTGCTCACCTGTCTCGATGAATACAGGTGTTATCCTCGGTGTTTAGGTTGTCCGCCTGGTCCAGACAGCAAGACGATCGTTCAGCCAAGACGTCTCCTCCGGAACGCAGCCCTCTTCCACGAGCTGTCTTTTTTCCGTCCTTATTCTTCCAAGGCTTCGGAACACCACCATAGGGGTCACCATTTGAGGAGACTGAGGCACGGACTCCCGGATCTGACTAGAAGACCCTTTATGAGTCCATATACGTCTCTTTCTGGGGACGAAGCCTGATTCCCCATTACGGATTTCCCACAGCTCACCTCTCAACTCCAGAGGGATTTAAGGCCGGCTCCTGCTTCCTCTCAGCAGATCATTCAAAGCTCTGTGGGATTCGCTGCATGTCGCTCAGATAGGCGATTCGAGAGCCCTTCACGTTAGATCCTTAAACGCATCACGTCAGGGTCACCAATTTGCGGCGAATGAAGAGACAGGACGCAGCTTGATGCAAGCAAATGTCAATTTATTGTACAGAAGCACGAGTTTTTATACACTTTCAGAAGCTGCGCGTTTTAAACAGATTGGTTCTTGAAGCTAAGCATTGCATACTAGGCAATCCCCGATTGGTGGTTAACTACCATCAATTAACAGCAAGGTGTTACCTTTCCTTGGCGCCATCCTTGGCGCCATCGTCTCCCACTCCCCTGTGCTCTGCAAACATGCCTCATCATGTTAATTGTCTAGACAAGCTCGAGCACATTCCCCTCAGCTAACTGATTGCCATGCATGGTCCTAGTTTCCAGCCCGCTCCTGCAGACATAGTCATCCCATAGAATAAATTTATATCCACAAGGAAAATCAGAACCCCAGTAAAGTCTGTTTATAACACTGCTATGAAAAGGGCTTGAAATATTATGAAAACCTCTTCCAAAAGTTAGTGCAACTTTCTGAGTAAGAGAGATCCTATGCGACTTTGTGAGACAGTGGTTTCTTTTCTGCACAGGAATGAGCATCACTCTTACCTTCTTTGGATTTTTTTATGTTAACAATAAATTCCTTCCAAATAGCCTTAATTATTAAATGTGGCACTGGCATATTAATCCACTGATTTATTCCTGCCCAGTATTTTATTTTATCCATGTATTACATCTAACAGACCAAAGTTAAATACCCGAATGCTAGATTCACTAATATAGATCATCAGAATTGTCAGTAGCTTCACATCCTGATAACATACTAAGTAATATGAGAGTTTCTAATTATTCTAGAGCTGGAACCTATTAAAAATGCCAGAAAGCTAAACCAGAGAAGGGCGCTTTCTATCAAATTCCCAGTAAGAGTGAAAACTCTATGAATCCAGTTAAGTGACCTCATAATTTCTGCTTGAAACAAAGACCTTGCTGGGTCTACACCTGTCCTGAGATAGCTTTTCAGATAAAAAGGATTTTAATCAAAAGCTGCATTTATATACAGCTAATAGGGATCCTTTATTTCGGTAAGCTTATTTGCCTTCCTACAGGGTGTAAATTAATTGTAACACCTTTATAGCTGCATAATTGAACGCACAGTAGTAACTTTCATGTCACTGTAAAAGTGTCAGTAAAGCAAAGTAATTTAAAATAAGCAGCTGGGAAAGGCTTCCAGAGGGTCACATAAGCTTCATAAAATTATTCAGAGAAAAATGGTATCTAAGCCAGTAGGCTTAGACCTTAGCCCACAAGAGACCTTATGACTGCGTCTAAAAGTCACTGAAGTCAAAAGGCTTTTAAACACACACTATTAGAATACAATTAAGCACCATTTCTAAATCAAAATGTTTTCCTGAATAAGGACCGCAGACAGGCTCAGAGCTTCTCTCTGTGACCCAGCATCCTGTGTGGGTTGCTGTAAGTATCGCCCTGAGGAACTGGAACTGAATATTCCATATAATGACTCAACAGTCAACATTTTTCCAATTTGTGCTGGTCCTTTATATTTCCAAGAATGGGTGGTCCCAATTGGAATTGCCCCAGTGTTAAATAAGGTAAAGGTGTATTGAACAGCAAGCCTCAGGAAGACATTATTATTATACTTACTTGTATGGCTTGCAAAAGTAGTTTTCATGCCAGCAGCAACAAGAGTAGTAAGTAACTGGAACTGTTTTGTTTCAGAGACTAATGGTAAATGCAAATAAAGATTTCTTTGCTAAGAAAACAACAGCCCTGTGAGTTAACAGAGAACAATAACTGGTAGCTTACCCTCTAAGTAATAAATCCGGTTTAACAACACACATATGCATCTCCAAGGAATTGTTCTACTACATAATTCTCTCTAGCCCAGTTGTTATCTACAGGGATACTACCTTAGTTCTGCTAGTCAAAACTGATCCACCAGCTTTGAGGAAAAAAATGTACATTACAGAGAAAAACTAAGTTAGCAACTCTACTGAATACAAGCAAAATTGTTTCCTTCAATTGTAAGTGCACCATTTTATAACAAGAACAGCTTTAATCACAGCCCTTCCTGCACCATAGAATAAGTAACAAGGCTTAGATACTGATGCACTTTTTCTGTGGCTGATGATCAGTCCAAGAAGCTATTGCAAAATAGGTTTTAAAGTAGTTTTGAACCCTCCTTCGATCAGAGATCTTCATTTTGGTACACAGGAATAAGAATCAACCATAAAAGATGCTTTGGGAAAAAATGAAGTTGTGAATGGAAACTATAGGAATAGGTTCCACCTCGGAAAAAACCCTATTGCTAGCAATCCACCTCCCTGTGGAATTTTAATGTGACACCATTATTTGGAAGTAACATGAAGGTTTTTCATTTATTGATGTCTACTCTCCTTCCTACTGACACAGGCTTTTATGATGTTTTCACTCTAAAGTAAAATTAATTTATTTTCTGTAAGATTCCTGTCATAAGACTGTAGTAAACAAATATTTTCATTTGTTTTGGGAGAGAAATGATTAAAGATTTTCCAACAATGGTAGGTGAGTATGGATACAACCCAACCCAAATCCAATCCAGCCCAATCCTCAGACTTAATAATCAGAGGGGCAATGGACAGACAAAAGATGACAGAACACAAACTAAAAACCTGGATATAAATGATCCAGAACTGAGGAACAGATGAGCTAAATTATCATTCCAAACTTAGTGACTTGATCTCATCCCAATGTGGACTGAAACTAGGCCCATGACTGCACTACCTTGCTAAGTGGGAACAGAGCTGTGCCACAGCCCTGCGCCTGGTTTGAGAACAAGAGGATTCATTGTCGCAGTCTCGATAACTTAAATATTAAATGCAAATTGAGCTAGTAAATTCAGGCTCTGAGTTTTGAGCAATATGGGAGGTATATGAATCCAACACTGAATCAGGCTCTCTTGCTGTGAAACCAATGCTGTACATCTGCCTAGTATGCATTTCCAAACACTGTATATGATGGTTCTCTCTCCTGCACATATTGCTTGTTCTGAAAACCTCCCCATCAAGCCTCTGATTCTTTCCTTCTTCGGATTTTTTTTCTTTTCTCATTTGTTTGTTTGGGGTTTTTTCCTTTGATTTGAACTTTTCTTTATGGTCCCTTTATTGCTAATCCTTTTTTTCTCTTTACTATTTTCCTCCTCTTTTATATTGATTGACCATAATTGTGGGAAATGACTGGAAATATTCAACAGTCTAGCAAATGGCATAAAACAAATGAGTCCTTATTATCAGAAACATGACAAATACCTATGGTTCCTTTTATATTCGTGGCAAAACAAGTGGTCAGCATCCTTAGGAATCAGCCAGATATTTCTTCTCTCTGTATCTTGCACTGACTTCACAAAGCATGCTAATAATGACAGCAAGAATGGAAAAAGCAAACAAACATACAATTCTGGGTGAAACTTAAAGGAAAGAAAGCAGACTTCACAGCTTGGATATTGAAGCTCAACTTACAGGCATTTATGGAGTGAAGGGACACATGTCAAAGGCATTAGAAATAAAGAATGTGATGCTTTGATTATCTCTTCCACAATTGAACATATGAAGGTAGAAACAGCAAAACCTTTTCATTAGACTTTTAGGAGTATATCTCAGGAAAAAACATTGACAATTATCTTATTATCCATAAGTTCTTTTCTAGAAATTTCTCTGTTGTGTTAGAGAAAAAAAGAATTTTCCAAATCTTTCATCTGAAGTCTTTAGTCCTTCATGCAATATTCAGGTATGGGTCTACTTTGAAAAGGAAACCCATATGACATTTTACTTCTTACACTGATTTTTGCATAAAGTGCCAATTTTCTATTACAGCAAATTTATAATTTTAAACATCCTGAGCCCTCCATGAACTTTTTTTTCCCCCCAAATTGTCTCTTGGAGTGAGACTAACAATAAGTCTCATTATTTTTCCTTATCATTATCTCTGAAGATGCTCTACATTTTTTCTATAGCACCCACTCACACATTTTCCTGCTTATTTAGACTTCTAATAGACTTTACCTATTAGCTTTAAGGTTGTTAATTTATTTTTTAAGTCTAGAAAAATAAGATGTATTATCAACGGATATAGATGGATACATGTCATATGCATACACATTGCACAGGCAGGCTATAGCCCAATGTTCTGGTTTCAGCTAGGATAGAGTTAGTTTTCTTAGTAGCTGGTACAGTGATGTGTTTTGGATTTAGGATGAAAACAACGTTGATAACACACTGATGTTTTCAGTTGTTGCTAGGTAATGCTTATACTATGTTGCAGCACTCTCCAAACTACCCAGCTGCAACAAGGTCTTTTACCATCTCATACCAACATACACTTCATGCTAGTCCCTCTGCTGTATTCTCCTTGTCTTTCCTCATCGAGGGCACACATTCTCTATTCTCTCTTTTCTCTGCTTCTTCCTCTTCTCTTCCTTGGCTGCCCAACCTCTTAAGAGAACCAGCTGCACCTTGTCTACATCAGCCAACCCACCGCCCCTGAAGCCAGCCCACCGCCCCTGAAGCCAGCCCACAGCTGTATGTTATCAATGTTAATTAACCCAGCTTCATTCCTCTACAACTCCCCCCCTTTTTTTTAACATTTCATACCTTATGTTTTTAACAATGATCACAACATTTTTACAAATAACTTTTTTATACAGTCCTCTATAATTCCTCTAGAATACTAAGTCAAGGACTTTTCAGTTTCTCAGCAAGAAGGCTGGAGGGGCACAAGAAATTGGGAGGGGACACAGCCAGGTCAGCTGACCTGAACTAGCCAAAGAGGTATTCCATACCATGGGACAGCATGCTTGGTATATAAACTGGGGGGAGTTTGCCAGGGCCTGCTGATTGCTGCTTGGGAATTGGCCAGGTATCAATCAGTGGGTGGTGAGCAGTTGTACTGTACATTGCTTGTTTTTTCCTCCCTTCCCTTTGGATTTTATTCTTTTCCCTTTCTCCCTCTTTTGTTATAACTTGTTTTTATTATTGTTGTTGTTTGGGGGGGGGGGGGTTCTACTGTTTTATTTTAGTTATTAAATAGTTCTTATTTCAACCCCTGAGTTTTACATTCCTTTCTGATTCTCCTCCCCATCCCTTGGGGGGCGGTGAAATGAGAAAGTGGCTGTGTGGTTTGATTGGCTGGGGTTAAACTACAGCACCCAACTTGCAAGGCAGGAAGTGAGATGAGCAAGCTCTTCCAGGCCTACTTGGATGACTCAAGACCTCTCAGACATTACCTTTTACTCATACCTCAGGACAGGCGTATCGGGCACCAGGAATTCCCCATCATCCTCAGAGCCCCCCAGACTCTCCAGTACTGCCTAGTGCAGTCATACCACAGAGAAAGCAACTTGGTCACAGCTTTGTTCTAGTTTGCCTCTTATAACAGGACTTCCAGAAGGATCCCCAAAGATATCTTGACAGCAGACTGCCACAGTGCCTGCACTATGGAAATTAAGTCTTTCAATGGCCCCTTTAAAGCAGATAGATCACCAGTGAGATTCTGAGCCTCTGCTTTCTGTAGACTATCTAAAGCATTAAATCATATAAGCTCTTTTTCCACTGTCATCTTATACTTAGCCTGTTTTCACTGCTCATTTGAAAAAATCCAAGGTCTCATCTTCCCGCTGACTTGCTACTGTGTACAAATAACTTTTATTTTCTGCCTTTTTTCTCAGGAAAACATAAGCAGTACTGTGTGTTTTTCATACAATGATTGCTAAAGTCACTTAAAGTGATGTGATGCAATTTATGTCATCTACCAGCTGAAGCTCTAGTGGGAGAAGGTTTAGCTGCTAATCTAGACAGAATGTAAGGGTTCTGAGAATGTCCATACTGGATGTTTCATTGGAAAACTGTTAAAAGTGCATTCCATATGGCTTCCAAAAAGTCCCACAGATGTTACCAACAGAGAAATTGGGATGCTTTTAGAAATCAACCTCAAAATTCTTCCATTGTCTGTCTCCCTGGTCATTATGTTCCAAGACTAGCACTAGAAAAAAAAAAACAAAAACCAAATAGTTTGACACAAATAGAATTAATATATAAATTGCTACTATTCAAGAAGATATTTTTTCAAAACATTTTTTCATAGATTTATGAAAATCAGTGTGCCTAGTGAATGTGCTTTTTTTATCAGAGCAATGAATTTGTAATCAGGAAGGGAGAAATTCTGCACTTGCAAATTTAGCCTTCAGAAAGTCCAGGACACCATAGCTGTAAGGATTCAAGGACAGAGTATTTTCAGAGGCATGATTCCCAACCTAATCCTTTCTTGCTACAAGACAGCCAGTAGCTTATTCTAAGACCAGGCTGTAGTGGCACAGCTCTTTCAGCTGAAGAAGACTGAAGCTATGCCTAGACTACAGGGACATGCTGTAGGTCCCCCTGACCTGTGACATCTGCTTGGGCTTCCAGCTGAGAGCGAGCTACCTAGAAGAAACAGTATGGAGGCAAGATGCCAGTCCCTGGGACATCCTGAAATTTGAAGTGCTAATGAGCATACTCTAGCAACTATCTCTTTCTGAAGATTTTATTCTTTCTAGTTATCATTGTCTAAACTTCCACTGCTAACTTTGATTTTTGCCTTTCATGTGTTTATGCATATATTATCTAAATTCTATAGAATCTAGAAAAAAAATAAAATCTAAATCTAAAAAAATCTGAATCTCTAGAAAGAGATTTAGAGATTATTATTTACCCTACTTCATGATGAGCAATGTGCATAATTCTAGTTATTGTTCATGGTAATTGTGTGTACATAGTACTGTACCAGAAAGAAAATGTAATTCTTCTTCAGTGGTGAAAAAATACTGCTGGTATACCACAGACCATAATTTGCTAAATTCTGGAAATCATATAGCTATTGTAACTCCAATAGGTGCAAAGAAAACTTTTTTTCACTGGGCAGTCACATTTAACTTCAGTGCAAATTCATATAAACTACATTTTTAAAAAATTCCTGTAATGCTGTTCACAATATAGAGTAGTAGAAAATTTGTCCAAATAGCTAAAACATGACAACCTGACATGTGCTCCAGTATATCTATGTATCTATGCTTAGGAAACCATAAAAAGATCAAAATCAAACCACATTCATCCTGAAAAGAACATATTCCAGACACAAACACTAACAGAGCCACCAAGTCTTCAAATTCAAATAAACTAGCACCTTTTGTAATGTATAAATCACATGTTAAAACTAAATGCAGGCAAACACACTACAATAATTTTTTCCAAGTGCAGCTCTTGGAATCATATAAGTCACTGTAGTTTCCAAGAATACAAATGGCCTGGAAAATGAAAAATAAAATAGTTCTGTGACTAATTGGAGTCAGAGATTGGAGGTCAGACTTGGCTCTGCAGTTGACCCTGGTGACCAGTAAAAGTCCAGCTTGGCTCACAGTACAACTTTCTGTATTTAAGAGTTGTTTAAGTAGAGAAACACTGAAAGTGTACATTAGAAAACTTCCTCTAACAAATCTAAAACACATGCCAGTTCATAGGCAAGTAATAAACTTACAAGGGGCCATGTTGAGTTTCAAAGCCTTTTGGTAGGGCCCTGCAACTTAAGATTGGAAACATTATAATAAATAGCTCTGCTTTTAAATATTGCTGCTTGTCCTAAGATGCCTGAAAAATGTAGCAGCTTCATAAAGAATTTTGTCTCCCCTAGCCTTTTTCATCACACAAGTAAAAATATTATTCAACTCTGATAATATTTTGCTCAGGTATGAATCTCATGCAATTCTCTTAAGGTTAAGAGAGTTACATTAGTGAAATATTTAAATAAGATGTTTCAGAATCAGGCATCTTATTTTTCACACAGAGAACAATATGATGTTAATTTAGTGCATTGGCTTGGACTTGTAATGGCTGATATTTTCATTGTGTTGTTCAAAGTATTTTGCTCCCTTCAAAAGTGTTAAAACTTTTTATAAAACACATCTGTTTCCTTGCATCATGTAATCATTGAAGATAAACTGTTTATAAAGCACCACACATAAAACAGGTTATAAAATTTCTTAAAGTTCTGATGAGCATGAGACACTAATCAGAGAAAAATCAAGCATGCACATAGTATTATTACTACTTGAATCCACTTGTAGCCATAAGAGAGGAAACCATTTCCCAGTGGAAAAATTCTACTTAATTCATTAAGATCAAATCTTCCAATGCTCCCCAAAATCTCAAGTAAACAGGTGATGTGATAGATGGAAGAGTCAACTTAGAGGGAGCAACCCGATTTATGAGCTCAAGTAGGAGCAGATGCAACTCTGTATGGCAGGGTGAGAGGAAGCTGCACGGTCACCAAGCTCACATCACCTTGTAGGTATTAGGGTAGATCTGTGCTTGTTTTGATAGCTGTACTTGCAATTTTATATTTCTTGCTACTTTTCTAGTCTTATCAGGCCTATTCCATTTTCTTCCTCTATACCTTGCCCAACCTCTCTCCATGTCTCTGCTGCTCCCACACCAGGTGCAAAAGAAAGCAGGGCATAGCCTTTTTTCTTAGCCTGCAGAAGGGAAGGCAACCACAGTAACTCCCAAATAGCAGGGCATTTCAGAAAACATTTACAAATTGTCAGTATTCCCAACACTGATTTAAGTTTGAATGCATTTGCTGGTCTTGCCTCCAGATAATTCTCAAAGCATTGTGGATTCCATTTTAAAGTGGTGCTTAGGGACATGGTTTAGTGATGAACTTGGCAGTGCTAGGTTAACAGTTGGACTTAATAATCTTAAAGCTTTTTTCCAACCTAAATGATTCTATGATTCTATATCACGAAAATAGCCTTCCAGAAACTGTCTCCTCAAGAGCTGGAAGCTGTGATTTTTCCATGACTAATACATTCCATGTTTGTTTAAACTATTTTAATTACATTGATTACATTTTTCCCCTTTCATTGTTAAGCATGCCACTACCAGTGTACCAGAGTACTTCTGACCTTGTTTGCCACTTGTTTGGGACTGTCAAGGGCAAGAACTCTTTACTTTCACTGCATGGCCACAGACTAAAATAGCCTCTGACCTCCACTGTGAATCCTGGTGGCAGCCTTACCCATTAAATAACCCAGAGGTAATTAAAAAAAAATATTTTCAGCATAAAATACATTTATTTCTTGGACACTACTATGGGCAGACTGCTCCTCTTTAAATTTGTGGTAGTAGTATCAACTGATAAAGGGTCTATAAAACTTCCTCATACTGCATAAATCAGGAAACTAATTTATTTAAGCAAGTATTCAGGGAAATATATGCACACAGAGATTTATTTTGTTTGTTCCATAGGCAGTGACATAGAATATGCAGAGTGGCTTGCAGAAAAGATACAAACTCAGTATCTATGGATCAGAGATAATGCAGTGCTTATGAGTCAGAAAAGTTTCTTACAATTCATCCAAGTTTTCAACCAAAAAACAGGCTCTTTATTTACAGAAGCCTGTGAAGGACCTACCAAAGCTCAGTATATCTGCAGCACATTATGTATGAAATTCAAAGGGATATTTGCCCAGCAGCACCATTGGAAAAAATAACATTAATTTACATACAAACAGATCTTAAAGTTATTGGTAAATTGATAGGAAAGTGGTATGGGTTGGCCATGTTCAAAGAAGTTTCCACTTCCACAGCAGCCAGACAAAAGACCCTACCAAATGCTAGATTGTATGACAGAGAGGAGACAGGCAGGAAGTGAGAAGGTATTGAAGTTGTGTCTGTTAATATTCTAAACCATCTTTACAGTTGTTATCTATGCCAGCAGATGGAGAGGACATAGAATGAAAATGATCCCCACCTCCAGTGTGATGAATGAGACTCGTGCCACAGCAGCTGCGTGAACATCCAGTCCGGCTGATCACAGCACAGGGCAAATGTCTTCAACATACTACCAAAATCCCGAAGCACCTGCGCATCCCTAGGCCTTTGAGCAGTCGTGCTCTCACCTCCAGGTCTCCCTCCACCATGCAGTGTACAGGAGATGGCCATCCCAGTAGAGAACTGAAAGAGCAACTCCGCCAACCAAGCAAGTATGCTGTTCACTCACCCCAGGAAGAGCACAGCAGCTAGCTAGCTGTTCTCTTGCACTTAGGACACAGAAACCAAAATTATTACAGGATATACAATAAATAGTCCAGCCTTTAGTAGCTCCCAGAACAAAAAGACCTAATAAGAAAGAAAAATGTTTGTGGTTTTTTTTTCATTTTCCTAGGTCCTTCTTGAGGCTCTATTACAAGATGTGGATAACTGGCTAGCTGAAAAGGGTCACATAGACATAGTCCAGCTGGCTGGACAAAAATGCACATTGCTCTCAGCTTATCTGAAGTAATGCAAAATACACTGTCTTTGGCTGTCCTTGTTACACAATAACAGGAAGATTTTGGTGGGAAAAGAATGTTGCAGGTGGGAACAGATAACTACAGAAGAGAAACTAGGGGCGGGCTTGGTATTTAGGCAACTAACCAATAATGAGCTTAACTTTTGTAATATGTATGAGCTAATTATAAGAAGGCATAAAAGGTGACTGTAAGAGACAATAAATGAAGTCTGCTGATCACTCATATTGAGTGACTGCGTCTTCCCTCCGTCGCAACAACAAAATTTCAATTCTCCCCCAAGAAGTCACCACCTCAGTGTTCAAAAATTAAAACAGAATCTCATTTTAATAATAATAAGAGGAAATATAATGTTTGGCATACAAATGAAAAAGGTGTAAGGTATATTAATGTGCCCACCGTAGGTGATGTTATTAAAACACTAAGTTTAGCTTATGGCTTAGGAAAACAATATTCCTGTCATCAGATATTCTCCACTTACATTTTATTAACGTTATAAAATACTTTTGACTAGCAGTTGATGAGATGTGAAAGGAAAACCCCCTACAAAATATGCCACATAAAAAAAGTTCAACTTACACGCTGCTATTTTTTTTCTAGGTAATAAAAATAAAATTTCCATTTATAATTGTCTCTGGAGCATGGGCTTCCAATATCAATTAATTATTAATAAAACCAAGTAATTAAACTATATTTCCAATAAATTGTGCAATGTTAATACAAGCAGGGAAAGTTACAGAAACAGTTAGAAATAATATAATAGAATCGAAATGGATAAGAATATGTGTATGAAATTTGTGTCTTCCCTACTTTGTAGTGTGAGCTCATCAGAGGTTATAAACTAAGTCAGACCAAATTAAAATTTAGATAAGAGCATCTGGGAGTTACAGGAAGATGTATTTTTCCTCTCTTGGCTAATATCAACCTATTGCCAGAAGTAGAAATACAGGACTGCTTGAAGCACCATATTTCATAATGTGTACATAATGCTTATTTGTGTCATGAAAAATGTCACACCACCATTATAACTTAGAACATAGATTAGTCCTGCTGTGTTGGTCAGACTCTCTGCAGAGATAATCACATTTTGCCTAGCTAAAAGATCTCCCCCACTTCCATGGGCTAGAATCTTCTTATTTCTCTGAATTTAATTTGGATTTGCTTGATTAAAATTATGTGTATACCAATTTAAAAAGCATATGTGCCAACAAGAATTTAAAATAAAGTGACCCTTAAAACATTCTTTTATTTGTGATTCTTTAACACAAACTAGAAACAAATATTCCTAACAGTGCTACATAATCAAAAAATGATTGGTGTATTTGGTGATCAGTAAATCCATGTTCTCATTCCCACTGTAGTGGATATTACCATGACAAAAGCAGAGTCAAAAGTCAATATCATTAAAAGTCAGAAACTATGTTCTAGTTATGGCTTCCTGTGTTATCCAAGCCACTCATAAATTCTCCAGACCTTTCTTTCCTGGTCTGTAATGCGGTGGTCATGTGAGAAGCTGAGATTTTTAATATATGTTTGTGAGTGACTTGGTACCGCAGAAGACTAGAATCCAACATGTTAATGTTGAAGACTTACAGTCAACAAAGAATTTAAACTTGTAGTTAACTTCAAGACTTCCATTTTGACTTATCCTATGATCCTATGATCCTGTGCCAAAATCCCACTGAAGCTTGAGGTAAGGTTTGTCAGTTCCAAATGAAAACCATAGGCATTTCACTGTACTTGTTGCCTGTGAAAGTTTACAGTCACAAGTGACATAAAGGGAAAAGCTGGATGAATGGGCAGATGCTGCTGAAAGCTCTGCTGTGCTTACCACTGGAGTTTGTAAAAAAATTTAATTTCTATGAAATGAAAGACGTTTCAAAAGCTGACAGTGAGTTTCAGTTGTCAAGCTGGCTGTAGGAATTGCATCATAGCATCAGCCAGTTAAAGCAGGAATAGCGAGAGTTGAACACAACACTGAAATTCCTGCACTGAACACAGAGCTAAGAAATGCAAAGAAATGCATTTCTAGGCTTGATCTTCCTCAAGAGGCCACATGTTTAACTTCCATTTAACCTTGCAACCTGTCTACATGTTATCAGAAATTAACTATTTCCCAGTTTTATGCAGTTTAAATCAGATCAGGCTTTACTTTAAAAAGGAGCTAGTTCCCCACTTAGATACAAGGGCACCTGAGATGCAGGAGTCCACTCCAAATCCTACTGCTGCTTTGCTTGGGAAGATATTTCAGTGCTGGGTGTCTGTATCACCACAGTAAGCAGAGTCACCACCACACTACTTCTGGCCCAACTAATTCTTATGTAACTTCAGAGAAGTAAAACATCTTCACCAGGAGAGCTTAAATGTTGTTTGTCAATTCAGAGATACAGACCACATCTTCAAATATGGAAGGTCCAGGACCAAAATCTGTCAACCAAGCCAGAGACAGGATTTGAATACATATCAGCAATATCATAAATGAGTGTGATAGATGAGTTAGTGTAGCTGTAACTCATGGGCTAACCACTGTAGTGACAGCAGTAATAGTATCTTCAATTTGTATAATAATATATTCCAACATACAGTACATGCTATTCATTATCAGAAATCTTTTTGCTGAACTGAAAACACTTCTGGGATTTACAGCAACTGTCAAACTGAAAAGCAGCTTAAAAAATTTCTTGAAAAGGAATTATTTTGATTCCTGTTTTATTTACTCTCCTGTAATGTTTTTTACATTAGAACTGATCAACTAGACCTCATCAAAGCTTATGAAATTATTAAATTATACAATACACTTTTAAAATCTTTATTTATCATTACATTTTTCATATATATAATACGAATGAATATGACTGAAACCCTGAACACACTCTCTAAGAGTATATTAAAGCCTATTGTCTCCAGCACAATCTTTCCAAATGTATTTGCAGGAGGCACATATCTCAAATCATCACCTTTTACTATACCCTGATCTAGTATTTTAAAAATGGTGAGGTTTTAACTCAGCAATAGAAAAGACACTCCATTCACTCACGTATCACTCACAGGACTCAGACAACTGGACGCCACAGTTTTAGACTGATATTTACTGGTGCCTTGGGACTTGTTGAGCACCAACCAGTTTGGCACATCCCATCCCATGTGGAACAGGCATGTGGTTGCACAACCTCCATGTTCACAGAGGAACTGCATCTTCCCATTTCCATCACACTTGATTAATACTGTTCAGTTTTTTAGTGTTCTTTTCATGGGAAAATGCCTACTTTGTTTATACTGTGAAACTACCTTCAATATGGAAACTATTAGTTCAATTGAATTTGGAATTTAGAAATTTTAAAAAAAAAGTTATAAATTGAATAGACTATTTGACAATGAGATCAATACTTGAAATCCTGAAACAATTTGATTTGGTTCCCTGTACTATGCATATATAACTTATGAAAACAGTTCTTGGAAGCTCTCATTTAGACTTGACATTAGGAAGCATTTCTTTACTGAGAGGGTGGTCAAACACTGGAACAGGCTTCCTAGAGAGGTGGCTGATGCCCCATGCCTGTCAGTGTTTAAGAGGCATTTGGACAATGCTCTTAATAACATGCTCTAACTTTTGGTCAGCCCTGAATTGGTCAGGCAGTTGGACTAGATGATCACTGTAGGTCCCTTACGACTAAACTATTCTATTCTATCCTATCCTATTCTGTTCTATTCTATTCTCATGGCTGTTTATGTGTTTAGTCTAATTCTCCTGATATTGACAATTAGTTTTTTCAAAAAACAGCTAGTAACAAAAGAGTTAAAAAACTGAATTTCTATTAAAAATTTGATACTATCCAGGTGTTCAGCTATCTTGGAAAAAGGCATTTGAGACACACCCTGTTAGCTGTAAATATCATTAGGAGACAGATTAGGCAGTTATAAAAAACTTTAGTAAAACACAGGGATAATGAAAAAAACCACATTGTTCAAGTTCAGTGGAATAAATTGCCAAATATATGACCTCCGGAGTGCCAGTGTCCATATCGCCAGCAGCAGGCTTATATTGTCTGGTGCAGAGACAAAGGCAGTATTAGGTTCTTCTGTCATAGGCACCCTAGAAACAGATTAACAGTTACTCTGATGCTATAAAAGATTCTGTGTTAGTCACATAAAAAGTATGTTTCTCTTACTTCTTGAGGGTACAGGGTCCTTAAAATATTTTGGTAATTTTCTTCAAGTTACAGGATCAATATGCTAACCCTGACTCATCGCACGACATCATTCTGATGCAGAAAATAATAGCAATCAGAGGTCTCCAATAGAAGAAAACTGGTGTATACCCTCTAAAGATCTGGCCCTTGGGTTCAAGCTCCCTTGCAGCGAGTTTGGTTTATATAATAACTGAGCTGTTTAAAAACAAAACAGAAAGAAACACCCCTTTTCATGAACTACTAGTGTTACCGATTTGTTAATAAGTTAAAATTGATTGATTTTATTTGATTAATTAATTGATATTATAAAATCATTTAATAGAATTAAAATATAGAAGGATAAGGAAAAAAAATTTTATAGGAAACTTGCAGCTACACAGTTAGAGTTGTTATGGAATCTTTTGTACGTCTTGTACCAAGGCTAGAAGAAGGGCCTGGAACTATTGTAATAACTCTAGGGTTGAACGGTTCCATTGTATTTAACCAGTCTTCTGTACGCAGAGGTGTATTGAAATGTCAGAATATGAGATTAATGGGAACTGGGGAGAGTCGACTGGAACAGCTTGTAGGTACCTGCCAAGAAACCGTGAACTTTAGTAGAAGGTAATTCCGGCAGGGGGAGATCGCGACCACCGACCCATATACCACCTACCCAAATCGTACCCCAGACCCATTTCTAGACCTTTCTAAGCTCTACTGCGCAGAATCGGATATAGGAGGAGAATATGTTAATGATTTACGGGAAATATCATGGTTATGCATGAATACTTAATGAATATGTATGAATAAGTTCTATACATGGAATCTGATTTTGGGACCTGGTGTGCGTTGATCGTGAGAGGACTCGCTCACGCACCCGGCCGTCAATAAAGAAGTGTCTGCTTATCTACATCACATTGGTGTCGATAAGTTCTTCATTCCGAGATTTTGGTAACAGTTTTGGTGACCCAGATGGGACCTCGCTGAAGGAGACCGGAGGAGTCGGGGACCTGATCGGTTCCGGCCGGCACCGAGGATTTCTCGGGGACACCCATTGATCCCCGATCCATAAGGCTCTTCGCAACGTTCCCTGGATTTTTGGGTAAGACACTTCTTTTTTTAATTGTAGTAAGTAAGTGCACTATAATATTTGTATGGGAAAGAGTGGGATAGAGTCCCACCAGTGGGTTGGAGTCCCACTGAGTAAGTCTACCTGTCAGACGCGGTGAAAGAGCTGCGCAGGGTAGGACTAGGAGTCTGCCCGTAAGACATAAGCGAAAGCTATTGCAGGGTTGGACTAAAAGGATCCTTGTGGAAGTGGAAGCCTAGGCGTCTGCCCGTAAGACATAAGCGAAAGCTATTGCAGGGTTGGACAAAAGTGTAGACAAGAGAAACTATATGCTATAGTGTTCTCTAAGGTAGTGCCTCTAACAAGAAGTTAGAAGGGGTTTTTCTTTTGATACGGAATTGTTTATTGTTTCTGTGTATTGAGAAGAAAATTAAGAAGTGTATAATATTGTGTTTTATGTCTTTGTTTAAAGTAATTGTGGAAAAGTGTGAGTGTGGCTGTAAGGGTGAGACGTGCAATTGAGCACGAAAGCGAGTGTGGAGTGTGGATCCGCGGATCGGAGTGACAGAGTTGAATAATTGTGTATTGTACTGTGAGTGATTATACCATGGCATCTAAGTTAACTCGGTTGTTTAAAAGTAAAAGCATGGGTAATCTTGCTGTAAATGACAAAATCCCGAAAAATTCTTTGTTGGGATGTTTATTGGCACATTGGGGAAATTTACATGATGATCTGCAAAAGAGCCAGATGATTGAGTATTGTAATAATTTGAGTATTGTAATAATTGGTGGCCTTTGTATGTATTGGATGATCACGAAAAGTGGCCCACGAATGGGACACTGAATTATAACACTATTTTGCTGTTAATGCTGTATTGTAAAAGAGAAGGGAAATGGAATAAAATGCCAAATGTGGATTTGTTTTTTTACTTAAGACAAAGAAAGGATTGGCAGGATGAATGTAAGCTAACTATTAGAGATAATTTGGTAATAGATATAACTTCTGATAATAAGAAAGTGGAAAAAAAAAATGTTGTTTAAATTGTGAGGTTGGGAGTGGATACAGGAGCAACATTTTTTTATTAAATACCTGTAAAGGAAAAACTGGAACAAAAACAGGCCATTCCTGCAACCACTGGATTTGAAATTTGGAAATAAGATAATTACACATGAATTCTTGTATGTACCAGTATGTCCGGTACCCTTGTTAGGAAGAGATTTGTTATCTAAATTAAATGTACAAATTGTTTTTGATGAAGGAGAATTCTTTTTGAAGATACCCGAGTCAAAAACGGGAAAAATTTTGATAATACAAGAAAAGGTAAAGGAACAAGAAATTCCACCGGAGGTGGATTTGGCAGTGATCCCTACTGTATGGGAGACAGATATTCCTGGCAAATCGAAACTAGCAGAACCGGTTAAAATAGATTTGAAGGAAGGCGCAGGAACAGTGAGAATTAAACAATATCCAATTAAACCGGAAGTGAGACAGGAATTGAAGAAATTGATTGATAAATTTGGGGAGTATAAAATTTTGGAAGAATGTGAATCTGAGTATAATACTCCTATTTTACCAGTCAGAAAAACCTCGGGTGAATATAGACTGGTACAAGACTTGAGAGCAGTAAATCAAATAGTTAAGGATATTTATCCTGTAGTAGCAAACCCTTATACACTGTTAACAGCATTGAGGGAGAATTATCAGTGGTTTACAGTGCTTGATTTAAAAGATGCTTTCTTTTGTATACCTTTGGAAAGGGAAAGCTGAAAACTGTTTGCTTTTGAATGGGAAAATCCTCAAACCAGGCAAAAGATGCAGCTGACATGGACTAGATTGCCCCAAGGATTTAAAAACAGTCCAACTATTTTTGGAAATCATTTAGCAAAGGAACTTGAAATCTGGAAACAGGATAAATCAAGGCCTGGACATTTACTTTTACAATATGTGGATGACATACTGATTGCTACAGAAGAAAGACTTACCTGTATACAGGTGACTATTGACCTCTTGAATTTCCTGGGACTAAATGGATATAAAGTGTCCAGAAAGAAAGCCCAGATAGCCTGCCAGACTGTGATATATCTGGGCTTTGAGATTTCAAAAGGACAACGACAATTAGGAAAAAATCGTAAAGAAGCTATTTGTAGTATACCTGAGCCGAGAAATATTCATGAACTCAGAGCATTTTTGGGAATGACTGGGTGGTGTCACCTTTGGATCATGAACTATGGGCTAATAGCTAAACCGCTGTATGAGGCCCAAAAGAACTCTCCCTTTGTATAGGGCCCACAACAACAAAAGGCTTTTATAGAGTTGAAACGTGCCTTAATGTCTGCACCTGCCTTGGGACTGCCAGATCTAACCAAAGATTTCCAGCTGTTTGTACATGAAAGACAGCACCTTGCACTGGGAGTGTTAACCCAGAGGATAGGAAGCTGGAAACGACCAGTCGGATATTTCTCTAAACAACTGGACACAGTGAGTAAAGGGTGGCCAAACTGCCTTTGAGCAGCGACCGCAATAGTGATGCTCATACAAGAAGCTCGGAAATTGACTTTGGGAAGAACAATAACAGTCTATGTTCCACACATGGTGATAACTGTTTTAGAACAGAAGGGGGGACACTGGCTGTCCCCCAGCCGAATGATGAAATACCAGGTGGTATTGACTGAACAAGATGATGTGATTCTAAAGACAACTAACCTGGTAAATCCTGCAGTGTTTTTAAGTTCCATACAGGAAGAAGGACGACTGGAACATGATTGCTTGGCTACCATCGAGTATGTTTATTCCAGTCGTGAAGATCTGAAGGATGTGCCATTGGAGCGACCAGATTGGGAATTGTATACTGATGGAAGCAGCTTTATGGAACAAGGAGTTCGATACGCCGGATATGCGGTAACAACAGAGACTACAGTTATAGAAGCAGGAGCATTGGCGAGTACCACATCAGCCCAAAAGGCGGAACTCATCGCTTTAATTCGAGCCTTAGAAATAAGCAGACAAGAGAGTAAATATCTGGACTGATTCGAAATATGCCTTTGGGGTAGTGCATGTCCATGGAGCTTTGTGGAAAGAGAGGGGGTTATTGTCCTCTCAAGGATTAAACATTAAGCATCAAACAGAAATTTTACAGTTATTGCAAGCAGTTCAAAAGCCAGATCAAGTAGCAATCATGCACTGTAAGGCACACCAGATTGGGAATACAAAAATAATAGCTGGGAATAATTTAGCTGATAGAACAGCAAAAAAGGTAGCAAAGAAACAAGCATTGCAAATGGCAATCATTCCTTCTAAAACAGTAACCCTTCCTAGGGAAAAACAGGGATATTCAGAGGAAGATGACAAATTGGGTCAGTTATTAAATGCTAAGAAAAGCTTAGTGGGATGGTGGGTAACTCCTAACGGGCAAGTAGTAATTCCACCTCTTTTGATGAGAGTGATAATTCAAATGAGACATCAAGAATGTCATTGGGGGGCAGAAGCCTTAGTAACATTTTTACAAAAACAAGTAGTATCAGTTAAGATGTTGGGAATAGCTAAAATGGTAACTGCAAAGTGTGAAGTATGTTTGAAAAATAATCCAGTGATTAAGAAAAAGGTTCAAATGGGTAGGCTGAAATCTGGTACAGAACCTGGAGATTATTGGCAAGTAGATTTTTCAGAGTTACCTAGACAAAATGGGTACCGGTACATCCTGGTAAGGGTTGATACTTTTACAGGATGGCCAGAAGCCCTTCCCTGTCGCACCACACAAGCAAAAAGAGGTTGTAAAGTGGTTATTACAAGAAATAATTCCGAGATTTGGAGTTCCTATTGGAAATCCTCTGACAGAGGTCTACACTTTGTGGCTGAAGTAGTCCAAAGTGTTAGCAAAGTATTGGGTATTAATTGGGATTTGCATGTGTCTTGGAGACCACAATTTAGTGGAAAAGTGGAGAGGATGAATCAAACTTTGAAACGACAAATAAGTAAAATTTGTCAAGAAACCAGTCTAAAGTGGCCTCAGGCACTTCCATTGGCATTATTATGAATCAGGGTACAGCCAAAGAGTGGAACCTCAGTCAGTCCCTATGAATCATTATATGGAAAACCATATGAGTCTCTAGAACCAAATCTAAACATACATGTAAAAGGAAAACAAGATGTGTATAACTATTTGCTTTTTCTAAGGAAAACTTTGGCTGTGATTTGGAGTGTAGTAATTTGGAATAGACCTATACCCCTGGAAAATTCAGTGCATGATTTCCAACCAGGAGACTATGTCTATGTGAAGACTTGGACCTCCGAACCTTTGCAGGAGCACTGGAGAGGACCTTTCCAGATACTGCTAACCACTTTTACAGCTATCAAAATTGCAGAATCGGATGCTTGGATATATTATTTTCGAGTGAAGAAAGCACCATGAAGAAAGCATCTACTCCGTGGAAGGTTGTGAATCGTGACCCAGAGACTTAAAAAATTGACTTTGAAACATGTTTAATTTTGCATATCAGGTTATGATTGGTTTTTGGATTTTCTTTTGGTTGGTAGTGTTGGTGGGATCATGGGCTGACTTGGTGGACAGGAACAAAAGACAAATAGAAACAGAACAAGTAATAGACATTCCCAAACAAATGGCTGAGGAAAATTTGATGGTAGGATTGATTAAAGAATTTGCCAATTTACAAAACATCACGCAGATCACTGCTTGTTTGCCAATACCGAAGGCAGTAGGTGAATCTATTCCATGGGGAATTTTAACTATGAATTTGACTAACCTGGAACATAAATATGAAACCAATTATTGTGAACAGAGGCCAGTGACTCAATGGTATGAGCAAGTGAAAGTCACTAGAAAACAGTGGAAAACTCCAGGTAGTCTGGTGGATTGTGAAAAATTGTTAAATCATGTTTTTACCAAAATAGGGAGATTTAAGACTGTGGGATGGTGTTCTTATGATGAACAACTTAAAACCAATGTGAGCAGAAGTATCATGAAATGGAAGTGTAATAAAACTGGCCAAGGTACCCAATTAGTAGAACAATGGGACTCTATTTGGTCTATGTCCTTATTTTCCCATTTTCAGTATATAGCAAGAACTTCTTGGTGTTTTACCTGGGATGGAAAGGTTTTTTCAGTATTACCCTGGGTAGATGATAGGTCAACTACATCGGGAGAGAAGGAAAATAAAATAGTGCCATGGTGGAAATGTGAAAAAGTGTATGATTGCAGTAATGCAGACTTAGTAATCCAAAGAATTCCTCCGTTGGCTGCTGTTTTAAAATATGGTTATTTTTGTCGAGGTCTTAAGAACACTCTCAATTTAACCAGCACTTTTACAGTTAGGAAAGGAATTTTGTTTAGTTGTAGAAAATCTACTATTTGAAGTCCAGGACATTTAGTTTGGGCATTAAGTGATGGAACCTGGACAACACACCTACCATTAGATGGTAAGGTGAAACAAATCACATTAGGCATGCCAACATTGTGTCCGATTTGGAAGAAATCACCATTTAAAGGATCTCTAGAGAATCTAGAATTAAAACGAATAAAGAGATCAGGGATAAATGATGATATTTGGAATGAACCATCTACAGGAGTGAAAATTGGCTGGGCACTGGAATCACTTTTAAATCCTATAGCTTCATACAGAAACAGAGCATGGCTCTATCATTTAACTGGTCAAGTGGAAAAATTGGCAAACGTTACCAAGAAGGGGTTTAAGGAATTGAATATACAACTACAGGCAACTTCCAGAATGACTTTAAAAAAAAGAATGGCACTAGATATGCTCCTACTTAAAGAACATGGAGTGTGTGGATATCTTAAGGATAAACTGGACCACTGTTGCATCCACATTCCAAATGTCACTCAGGATGTGGAACATGATCTAGACCTATTGGGAAAAATTGAAAAAGAAACTGAAACAATTCAAAAGGATATGTCAGAAGATTGGCTTGGGAAAATTTTTAACAAACTGGGATGGAATTTGAGCTCTTGGACACAATCTATAATTAAGACTTTGTTTCTGTTACTAGTTGTCTTTTTGATGAGCATGCTAGTATATGCATGTCTGAAGAAACAGTTTACCAATAGAATTGCAGTGAGTCGTATGATCATGAGAGAAGTACCAACTATTTCACCAAGACATGATCCATTACCCAAATATGTTGAAACAAAAGATATATGAATAATGTGAAAGTATTGAAATAATGATTTTCAACACTTTCAAAGGGGGGAAATGTTACCGATTAGTTAATAAGTTAAAATTGATTGATTTTATTTGATTAATTAATTGATTTTATAAAATCATTTAATAGAATTAAAATATAGAAGGATAAGGAAAAAAAAATTTATAGGAAACTTGCAGCTACGCAGTTAGAGTTGTTATGGAATCTTTTGTACGTCTTGTACCAAGGCTAGAAGAAGGGCCTGGAACTACTGTAATAACTCTAGGGTTGAACGGTTCCATTGTATTTAACCAGTCTTCTGTATGCAGAGGTGTATTGAAATGTCAGAATATGAGATTAATGGGAACTGGGGAGAGTCGACTGGAACAGCTTGTAGGTACCTGCCAAGAAACTGTGAACTTTAGTAAAAGGTAATTCCGGCAGGGGGAGATCGCGACCACCGACTCATATACCACCTACCCAAATCGTACCCCAGACCCATTTCTAGACCTTTCTAAGCTCTACTGCGCAGAATCGGATATAGGAGGAGAATATGTTAATGATTTATGGGAAATATCATGGTTATGCATGAATACTTAATGAATATGTATGAATAAGTTCTATATATGGAATCTGATTTTGGGACCTGGTGTGCGTTGATCGTGAGAGGACTCGCTCATGCACCCGGCTGTCAATAAAGAAGTGTCTGCTTATCTACATCGCATTGGTGTCGATAAGTTCTTCATTCCGAGATTTTGGTAACACTAGGAGAAAATGTTACCTTGGATTAAAGGATGCAATCATTCACAGGTGGGATTGTCTGAGGAGGTGCAAGTTTTCACAGGGAAATTTACATACAGCCAAAAGAAGCCACTGCACAACAAATTGGGCAGGAGAGGGGGAGTTTTTAACTTAGCAGTAAAATAACTGTCTTTTGGTAGTTATTGGGCTGCTGTGCTTTTTGCTTAGTAGATCAACACAATGTTGTCTTGTTAATTTGTGCTTGGGCCTATCACACAAAGGCTGTTGCTTCACAGATGGTTTTAATCAGAGCAGTCAAACCAGCAAAATAGGACACCCTGGTCAGAATTACTTTCTCAACCTCATTTTGAACTGTTGCTTTTTCAATCAGTTTGGCAGATTTCATTATAAGGTATTTATTATAGCACACACATTTCATGTGACATAACAGTTTTATGTAAGAAAAATGCACCCTCAATCACAGCGTAAACCAAGACGCAAAATACTATTAGTAAAAGAAATGGAATTAATCAAGTGTCGCACACCATGAGATGAAAATAGCTGGTGTACTTCTACTACAGTCTTTTTTTAATTATTATTTTTATTGTATCTCTTTTAATGATATTCTATAACAAATACAATATCCAATCCTGACCTCTCAGAGGCTGAGCTCTGACACGCTGACTTTTCACTTCCCTCTCAAATTGGGCAAAATAATTCAAAGTAAAGCTGAAATAGCCCAAAATAGAAAAAAAATATTTTCCTTTAAGCAAACTCCCTCTCTGAGAGTGAAACCAAATAATCAAATCACTTTTATTGTGTTTTTAGCTTTAAAATTTTACAAGCAAATTTCAAAATAAAATGTCTTTCCAAAGAGAAACAGTAAAACATTTCATTCAGAAACTTTTGAAATTAAATATGTAGCTTTTCCAGGAGAAAAAAACAACAAAATTATTACCTAACTGTTGCATGATTTCTCAGGTAGTTCCAACTGAAACTGTATCTGTATTTTTCAGTGAATGAATATCCATCAAACTAAATTTTCCCAGCTCCTTTTTTTAGTCTTCTACTCTTTTCCTTTTGTCTATTCTAGGCAAAGGAATCTTCTCATCTCAGCAACCCCTTATAGAGATTAATTCTCCCTAGATTTTAGAATTTTGTATAACTTTATTAAGCCAAAGTCAAACTTATTCCTGCAAAAACCCAAGATTTTATTCAACTAAATAAGAAATATTACTTGCAATATTTTAATATCATATATAAGCAGCTTTTAAATCCTTAATAAGGCGAGTGTGTGTGTATGTCAGCCTGAAAAAGAAAAAGGAACACCAAGATGGCTGAAGATAAACTTGTTTCTAGTTCTGTTTGTGCTTAAGTGTTATTTTCAGTTGTTAACTAGGTTACTCAATATTGAATCTTAAAATCTAATAATAATAATTAGGACATATTTATGAGACACATTTTGACCTTTCTGTGTGATTTTACATCTCTCAAAATATGATCTTGATACGATTCTATCTGAAAACATACCAGATGCAGTTTCTACTGTAGTATCCATACTGAGGACATGTCACTAAATGAGTGAATTATTTTTTTTAGCTATTGGTCATGGAATATATTGAATGCATTATGTTTATCTGTAATGGAAGTAATTATGCCATTCAAATATAGGAGGGGGAAAAAAGTTTAACTAACCATTTTCTCATAAATACATGAAATTGGACTTTAAGCACTAAACCCACATTGAATTCCTATACACATGCAGTCCTGTATTTTACCCGAGGCTAAATATATATTGTAGGCACCATTCCTCATTGGCTGAGGAAGAACCTGGTTTTACACAGCTGTACTGTCAATACAGGTAACAGGCTATTTAAAAAATACCAAATCTCTCAGGTTTTCTTGTAGTTCATGTCAACAGGTAATCAAAAGTCATCAGCACAACTGGAACAGAGGCTGAATTACTGGTGCTGCCTTGATCACTAGCTACTGTGGATACTGTGGTTATGTAATTGGCATAATCTCAGCTTTTGGCTACTGTGGTTACATTTAATGATGTTACCTTGGTTCCTATCTACTAGGCAGCTTTGATGCCTTCTTGATTTACTACGAGAGTTACTGCTTCTGCTGCACTTTGCTGAGCTAGTGGCAGGATACTGCTGTGGTCCAAATCTTGGTATTTCTTCTCGGACAGATGCTTGGTACTGCAAAGTTTTCCTTAATTTGGAGTTTCAAGATTCAACCAGACATCAATGCACTGTTGATGGATGTAACTGGAATACATAAGTTTTATGAGAGATAGATGGTATTTAGGAGTTTCAAAGGTACATACAGCAGTTAGACACCCTTTTTTTGGAATTTCTTCAGGGAATGACCACTCTAATTCCTTGTGGCTTCACTTAAGTCAAAGGAGTTCTATTATAACCATTTCTGCTTTCAGTAGAAACAGAGCTTGCTGCTGCAACCTGTTTAATCCAAAACTTTCTGAATATTTAGATCTCTAGACTGGATATTTCACACAGATTTAAGCAGCTGTTTCTTCTTTTATGAATGCTCTAAATGCTCTGAAGTAATGCTACCAAATAGTCAATGGCCACGTCAGGGTGAAGTAAGGAACAGAGACGGATGGCTTGAGAAAGCCACCTCTCTAGGACCTTGTCCTGGTTTCTGCTGTGTGGTGCTTAGTTGCTGGCCGGGGTAAAACCCCAACAGTCCTAAATTATGACAGGGCATAATTCAGTACTTACTAAGTTATCCTCAAACCATTTTTCCTTTGTAGGCACTTAGAGAAAAGAGAACAAAGATGGCAAGATCAGAGGCAAGCACACAAGAATGCTTTTCAAAAGCAGAACTTTCTGACAGTGATGGTCACACAATTATGTAGTTTCCCCACTTACTAGATATTTTCCCTATTTAGTCTCTGATTTCACATGAGAAACTTATACCTTATAGTCTAATGAAACACAATCTTTTTTATAAGTTTGAAGGGGGGGGGGGAGAGAAAAAATCTAAAGTGTTTCTCCAAACTTCTCCAGATTCTCCCAGTGGGACTGGAAAATGCAGAAGGTGAGAGATGGAAATGAAAGATTAACAAAGAAAGAACATCTCAAAGAAGGGACAAATGAGCATATGAAGTATAAATTCTACTACAAAACACTACTATGGTCCAACATTACTCCTAAATTTTTGCTTTAGAAAGCATCTGTTTCATTGTAAAAATAAAAACTGTTTTATTAAATGGATAAATTATGTTTAAAAACACATAAAAAAGAATAAAGACAAAAGGACTGCTAATTCATATTCTAATTGTTCCTGTTACATCAGGACAATACATCTACTGCAATAAGCAAGTACTATTTGCATATTTTAGTATAAAAGCTTCTTATGAAGCTCTTCACCCTCCTTGAACAATGACAGACAAGAAGCAGTACATTCTGACTGTACATTCCATCAACCCAAACTCCACTATTGGCAGTGTCTCTGCTACATAAACTCAGTCTTAGTCCTCCTCACAGAGGAAGAACAAAGTTTATTTTTTGTATGGTTACCTATATGGTAAATGGCAAGTGCCTGATTTGTCCTATTCAATATGCAGAAAGATTGCCAGTGTACATGGTCCAATATGTCACTGTCCAACAGCCCACTGGAATGAAACCTATCTTGTGCAAATACAATTAGAAGAAACTATCTATGCAGAAGTCAATCTGATTACAATGTACAAATAAAAATTAATCAAAATGGCAAATGAGTGGAAGATGTAGCCAGGTTATAGGTACATGAATTTCATCCTCAAAAGCAAAATTTAATTTTGCCTTCTCCAGTTCAGCCATGAAACCTACCAGTTTATTTTTTTTAAAAGAGCCTTAGCTCTCCCCATGAATTAACATACTCTCTCCTGTCAAAGGACATAATTCAAGCAGAGGTCTATCATCCATCCTGAATATTTGCCCACCCAAATGCAACACCCTGGGAATACTGGCCACAAAGAAAGAGTCTAATTCAAAAGGTGCTCCCCAGCTACTGTTGTCTCTAAGCTGTTTTGTGTTGCTCCCTGCCCTTCCCTATCCTCCTGTGATCTTTTCTGTTTCCATTAACTGTATATGGAACTTCATCGCTAATAAATCAAATGTCTGAAGTTGATTTCTCTTCCCCAATACAAAGAAAAATGAATAGAAGCATAAGAAAAACAGGTACAAACAGCTGAAGGTAGAGTAATGCTAACTCACTGCCGGACACAAGCAGTGGGCATCTCTGATACAAGAGTTTTCTAGACTATCACAAAATCATGTGCAGATCTCAGTGCCCAAGGATATAAGGGTCTAAGAAAGAACAAGTAGGTATATATACCTAAATATGAAGTTTGCCATGTGTGCCAAATTCTTCTTCTAAAAATACTGTTTTGGCTCTTTAATCACTTAATGGAATTGTACCCACATGCTCTTGCACACAAGTAACAGTGAAGGCCACTCTAAGCTCTAGTCAGGGAACTGGATAGCAAAAACCTGGTTCAGCTATCCTGACAGTAAACTGCTATAACTGTAGTTACATGCAGTCAAGACATCCCTCTCCCAAAGCAGGAGTAAATCCAGTCAAGTTCATGGTATCACTGAGATGTTAAAGGCAGTTCTGTAGGTGGCTATTAAACTCTACTGCCTGATGTAGCCCTGACAAAGCCCAAACTTTGGCCCAAGCTTCAACTAAGAGCAGTAAAAACATGCAGAAGGAAAGATCTTTCTCTAGTATGCTTTGTTTCTTATGCCCTTTTTAAACATGAAGTACTTGTCACTATTAGAGATGAGGCTTAGCTAGTTTGATTTTTGCTCTGATCCACTGCAACAGTTCTAATGTTATAAAGTGTAAGCAAGAGGAAAAATGTGGTCCAGTGAGTCCACAGCTTTT
This sequence comes from Falco peregrinus, assembly GCF_023634155.1. NCBI lineage: Eukaryota > Metazoa > Chordata > Aves > Falconiformes > Falconidae > Falco > Falco peregrinus. The sequence goes on from NC_073743.1 coordinate 21,215,625, forward strand.
AGCCTTCTGACTTTAAACAGGAATACAGAGCAATGATATTGTTTTCATTAACTCTAGCAATAAGCTGGCCTTCTGGGTCCAATCTAAAGCTGCTATGAAAAGAATTATTTTACCAAGCTCTCAGTTTTGAGGAATGAAGATTACATAATTCCAGCCCAGCCTCCTTTATTAATTTAATACAAGAATGTTACTTGCCCAGTCTGTCTCCTATTGTGCAGTAATGTTACACAAACTAAAAAGTAATCGGCAAAAATAAAAGCTTATGTTTATTATCTAATTTCCAAGAAAAACTGATAGGTGAAGTTTGGACTTTTCCCATGTTAAGCTATATTGGTACCCAAAAGTCATTCTAGATATTTATTTAGGCTAGTGAATTGTTTGTTACTTCCCTTTGCTGGTGCCAGAAGGTAGAGGACAGGAGGGCACTGTGCCTCCTATCTTGCAGACCCTGCCAGCTAGAGGAGATTCCTCCAGGCCCAGCATGCTTCTGCTGCTGCTCCAGGGAAAACCTCCTGCTAGCATGACAACAGGGCACAGGCATGACTTGGTCAGCAGGGACATGGCCACTCTTCTGCACTGGCAGACAGCTGCCCCAACAGGCAAATGGCTAGACATGTCCAGCATGCTTGTGCCCAAACCACCAAGCCATGTAAAAACACACGCTGGCCTCTCCACCTGTGCCAAGGTGTACATCTAATGCCTGCTGAGATGGTATATCCTTCCCACCCTCAGCAGGACTTAGACAAAGCCCCTTAGTCCAGTATCAGCCCCTCAGACTAAAGCTATTGCCTTTTGCTAAGGGGAGGTGGGTTTAAATTCAGGCGTAAAGCTGAGCACTGTGAATCAAAACCAGTCCTCCACCCAGGAAACACCTCTCGCCAGCTGTAGGGACATTTGCATAGGCCTCTGAGCCATGATCTGCTCAAGAGCTGTTCAGAGGGACACTCCCAGCGCAGCCAACCCACCGACTGGGCAGAAACCACCAGAACAAACATCCCTTCCCTCAAACAAGGTGAATGGAAAACATGGACATTTCTGAGAAGTTTATTCTCTTAATTGCTCAATAAGAAAACATTCCTTATCCTACACAATCCATTTTCCCCAAAAAATTGAGTAGGGAAAAGAAGTATGGAAACAATGGCATAAAAACTTCTATGCTACTAAGCCTCCAAAACAAATTTTGAACTCTTTTTTTAAGCATTTTTTTTCCTACAAATTTGACAGTATTCAAGTTGTTGCTTAATTTTTGCCAAACCAGAGAAAAATATTCCAAATACAGAGGTTTGATGAATGTGCAGGTGATGTCATTTCAAAAAGTCTGGGGACATTTAAGGAGGGAAAACAATTTATGATTTCACCTCTGAATGAAATCAGTCTGCTCTTTATTCAGACTCAATGCTTGAAAACAATATTAATCTGGCTTACAGAAAATGAGATAATTTTATTTATTTCAACAAAAGAACTGTTTATACCCAAACAAAGCTGTAACATTTTTTTACTTTTATATTGACTATGAAATATGAAAATATACTGGTAGTAACCACCCAAACCAATCCTTCTTGAGCCATTGCAACATTCTGCTCTTTGCTGGCCTTGTAGATTACTCTTCAGTACATGACCTTCATATTTACAGTTCCCATGTATACACAAAAAGCAGAATGTCAAAATGGAGATAGGATCAGCAGATCTTCTCAGGAAAATGAAACAGATGTGAGCAAGACAAGAAGTTGCCTGTCCTTCTGTGATCATCAGTTCCTGTTGCGACGGAGGGAAGACGCAGTCGCTCAATATGAGTGATCAGCAGACTTCGTTTATTGTACCTTACAGTCACCTTTTATGCCTTCTTATAATTAGCTCATACATATTACAAAAGTTAAGCTCATTATTGGTTAGTTGCCTAAATACCAAGCCCACCCCTAGTTTCTCTTCTGTAGTTTTCTGTTCCCACCTGCAACATTCTTTTCCCACCAAAATCTTCCTGTTATTGTGTAACAAGGACAGCCAAAGACAGTGTATTTTGCTTTACTTCAGATAAGCTGAGAGCAGTGTGCATTTTTGTCCAGCCAGCTGGACTATGTCTATGTGACCCTTTTCAGCTAGCCAGTTATCCACAATTCCCCCGTTTTTATTTTGGGCGACATAGGCCTGGTTGACCATTTTCAATAACAGCGTTTTAACACAGGAAAATACACAGCCAACTTATAAAATCTCAGTTCAGAAGTATAATTCCAGAAATACTTGAAAAATAAAGTTAGCTTGAAGCTTTAATTTAGATGCTCTTTCTGTTCCAGTGATATAAAAAGTTTAAAAAATTCAAAGGTAATTTTAAAGTTCTGAACCTGGACTAATGCAAGCTCAAAACCCAAAAAGAAACCAAAATGATGTTTGACTAGGAATATTTGCAAATATTTTAGTGGAAAATCCCTGACCATTAACAATTTTCTGTCCAAATAACAACTGCCCTTATGCAACCAACCAGTCCATACATTTTCTGAAGAATACCTCATTGATATCAAAGAATTAACAAAGGGGAAAAATTAGTTCTAAGCTATATACATTCATAAGTGTTTTTTTCAATAGTTACATACAGATTTACACACTAAGCCATAATGGCTTGTAGGTCATACACACAAGAAGAGTACGTTGCTTATCTGTCTGAATGTCTATGCTAAATTTGACAACTATGCCACAAGCCAAGCCTACATGGGTGCTGTGTGTTATGCACGTTCCTTAACAAACAGAAGTATAATAGACAAATTCCCAAGATCTAGTCCCCAACCTAATTATATTATTTTGTAGCCAATTAAGGAAAATAACACAAATGTGCATATCTACATGTGCACACACCTTTTAGTTCAGAACCAATCTGTGATAAAAGGCCTTAGCTTTATGGCATCATCGAATCTTAACGAGTACAGTAATTAAAAATGCAGTCTTAATGTAAGTGCGATTTATGCTGACATTCCCTCAAATGCTACACGTGAGTATTTCTCACTCAACTGCCTCAAGTTAAAATAGTAGTATTTGTTAATATGTATTAAAAAATCATTAATTCTCTACAATAGCAGTTGACTTCCATAACACTATGTAAGCAAAAGAGGCTTAAGATGCGTTTTCTGAATACTAACTATTTATTTTAGACTGTCTAAACTCAGGTCTTGAAAGATTTCACTCTGCCAGACGTAAAAACACTGTTGCACTCCAGTTGTGATATCCCTTTTCCCAAGTTGTCACATGCACATCTCGCTCAAGCAACATTATTGTCAAAGTTTCTCTCTGCTACATAAAAGCATGTTGCACTTGTAGATATAAAAGACAGCACCCTTACTTAGATTATTACCTTATTACCTCATAACTCTTAGTATACCTTGTATCTCTGATTTCACCACTTCAAAAATTCACCAGAAGCAGATAAAACCACAGCATCAGACTAAACTACACCTTAACTGCTGATTCAAATAAAGGCATTCTCTTCCAGATATGCCTAATGCTTACAAATAGTGTTGGCTGGTTTTGATCAAGAAACTATTATTACAATAATGATCAAAAATAATAATCCCGTTTGCAAAATGCCTTTAAGCCAGCCTCCTAGTCCCAACCAATTTCCACATTCAGAATACAGCATAAATACAGAATACAGAATAAATTATCTCCATCAAGGCAAAAAGGCTTCTTTTTAAACACAGAGATGTTTGCTAGTTCAAAGCAGAAACCCATTTCTTGTAGGGGACATCTGAAGCACTTTTTTTTTTTTTTTTTTTCTTTTTTTTTTGGGGGGGGGGGGGTTGGTGGGTTTGTAATCAATTCCGTATTTTTCCTTGAGAAGCTTAAGCTGTTCCTCTTGTTTCAGGAGAGTTTCCAACTCTGATTTGTCGAATAGGTCCGTATTTCCCAAAGATATCATACATTTCCTCCGCTGTGATTTTATACGGCAGGTTCCGAATATAAAGGATCCCATTGACCTCTGGGGGCAGCCAGATGTTAGCTCGCTTGGCCGCTTGCATCGCCATGGCGCCGATCGGAGGCGGGGGGATGGTGCCGCCTTGGAGAGAAACCGCGGCCGGGAAGGGGCCTGCCGGGCCGCGCCGCCGCTCGCCGCTGCCGCGGGGGACACGGATGCTATCCCATACGCTAATAACCCGAGTAATTCCTTTTTACAATCTATGTCCCGAACGCTCCGCTTTTCTAAAAAGCATATGAGCGAATCATACGTCGCTTGTCTCTCCATACCTTCGTCAGCGCTGTTGCAGCCTTTGCGAGACTTCGGCGACGCGTGGCCGGCGGGACCCTCTGTAGGTGCTCCCGGGCGCGGGGACTGTGCCCTTCCGCCTCCTGCGCTGCTTTCAGGACCGGTACCCGAATCTCCGTCGAACCGTGGCTCGCAGGTTCAGCCCTCTCTAGGGTCCCTGTTCGGGCGCCATTTGTTGCGACGGAGGGAAGACGCAGTCGCTCAATATGAGTGATCAGCAGACTTCGTTTATTGTACCTTACAGTCACCTTTTATGCCTTCTTATAATTAGCTCATACATATTACAAAAGTTAAGCTCATTATTGGTTAGTTGCCTAAATACCAAGCCCGCCCCTAGTTTCTCTTCTGTAGTTATCTGTTCCCTCCTGCAACATTCTTTTCCCACCAAAATCTTCCTGTTATTGTGTAACAAGGACAGCCAAAGACAGTGTATTTTGCTTTACTTCAGATAAGCTGAGAGCGATGTGCATTTTTGTCCAGCCAGCTGGACTATGTCTATGTGACCCTTTTCAGCTAGCCAGTTATCCACAAGTTCCAACTTTCCTTCTTTTTGGTTGGTATACAGCGGAGCATGTGAAAAATAAGCCTGTCCTTCCCTGTGTTCCTAAATGACCATAACTTGTATGAACAGTGACTTGATGGGCGTGGGCTCTGCCTCTATATTCTCTACAGAGTGGGCAGAACATAGTGTGGGTATTGGGAAGGATCGCCCAGCTACACTTAGACTAACTTCTAGGCATGCCGCCTTCCAGGTGAACAGGAGGAGGGTAGTTTCCTCTGCCATGTTCTTCTGAGATGTTTGCTTCATCAGCCGTCATCTAGTTTTGCATCACTGAAAGGGAAAACTAAAGCTATGAGGTAGTTGATGGCATTTAATGAAAATAGCATAGCCAGAAACTAACTCCTTGTTAAAGAAAATGTATTTTGAATTAAGAAATTTAAGGTCCTGAAGCTGCTAAATGGCAGAACCAGGCCTCGGCCCTTGTATAGCCCTAATCCAAGGCTGGTTCAAAACTTAGACAAGTTAATCAGTAGGAAAATAAAGAAACAATAGATGAACAATTTGTATGCACAGGTGCTCTCAGAAACTCAGGTGTTTTTTGAAAAAATAGTATATGTGAATAGGAATTGCTTGTTCTGATGTGAATAAGCTGTAAATAATATGGTCAAGTTTGTATTCATAAACCAATACTCATTTTAATGCATAAATAAGCTTGTAATTGTATAGCGACAAAGGGGTTAAAATGTCTGAAAGATCATATAGACTGTTCTGGCAAGAAAGTTGCAAATCTCTGCAAGGGGAGCTGTCCTCCTTATCTGCAAAGCAAGCTGCCCTACCAAGGAGATAACGGGACAGCAGGATGGCCTTGAGTAAAATTACGAGGGGTATTGTAAAAACCCTGGGAAAGATTTCTACAAGTCTGCCAACTCATCACTTTTGAGACCTAAGGTGAAAAGTACACCATGAGGAAGACCTACGGCCTTCCTCCCATAGACCACTGCCCACATTCTAAAGACCCTGGCCCACAATTTTTGGAAGAATCTGCGCAAGCGTGAAGCTAATTAGCATACGAAGCGAGGGTAGGCGGGTTCAGGTAATGAATATGTATAGACGTTAATTGAATATTCATTGTTTCATTAAATAAATATAAGATAATCTGCCCCTCTGGGTGTGTACGATTGGTGGAAGGATCCCCCGTACACCCGGCGCCGACAATAAAGAATATTTAGTCACTAAAATCTGGTTTTGGACCTGTGAATCAGTTCAAAGACTAAGTGTGCTTGAAGGATTGTGTGAGTTAAAGCAGGCAGAAAGATCATGATCTGAGGAGGACCTTGGAACCGAGGCAGAGACTGGAACCGAATAGATGAATCAGCTGGGACAGGGTCAGGTGATGGATTTGCAGAACTGACAAGACCAAAGGAAACTTCTAAAATCTTCAGACACTGACTAATGATTTGATAAGTGTATATAAGCTGTGCTGTATCCCTTTGTTCTCTGCCACTCACTGAGGTGGTGGCCCGACTATGAGTTGTGATTAAAGCAAGCCTAGTGGTACCCACGTCTGTGTGAATTTTTCCTTTAACACTCCTGATCATCTCTTCAAACTTGAGCAGTATTACCTGCCCACACATCCAAGCACAATCTAAGTTTCCTCTCTCTGACCTCATATAGCTCTAGATTTATATTTTTATTTATGATCTCTATATTATCATATTTAGTATCTAAACAGGCTCTGTCTGTTTCACCATAGGATGCTGGAGCTTGTCCTTCTTCCACTGTTACTAGTGTGCCTCCACTCCTGTCCTCACAGCAGGTCCAACTTTGCAGACCATTTGCCAGATTTCCCACACGCATACTTTCAAAGCAACCCTAAATGTAGCCTGCCTGCTGCTTTCAAGTGTCTTCTTAGGAGCATATGATATCTTGGGGAGCTTGTGATATTCTTTGCACTTATTTTATCTTCATAACTATTTCTGTTTATACAAAACTATGTTCAAGTATATCCCTAGTGGGTTTCTCTGTACAAGGAATATATATGTTTACTTCTTTCTGCCCATATTGTTGCATTTGGCTCTATGCCAGTTATCTGAGAACCATAACACTAGGAAGACATCCCAGACGTCTTGGGCTTTGAGACTACTGTCAACATATTTATATCTTTATATTCTTTAATGTGATTGATTATGTAAGAGGATAAGGAAGAAAAATCTAAGAATGACTGTATTCCAGACAGAGCTGAGACAATGTCAGTAACTTTGAAGTGCTGGAATTTAACAGTTTTTTGAGTCATCTCAAGAACATATCAGATACTTGAGAAAGCAGGTACTGAGAGCGCACTTTAAGAATACTCTCCCCACCAGTTTTTCTGGGATGATTTCTTTATACAGCAAAGGGAAATCCTAGATAACAGGACTGAAGGAGGGGTCTCTTGGTCTGTTCCTATAGGAGCATCAGCTATACCTAATCTGTAATTAAACAAAGAAGGATGTGGAGGATCCTGTAAGTTCATGGCAAACATTAAATCTGATATATTTCTGTCTGAGGCTTTCACCCAAGAGCTCACCTGCTGATGGACCCAAAGCATATATATCTCAGTTTTGAGAGCACACATCTTGTTTAGTCTAACACTGATTGAATACAGTGGATCTGTTAGTTTACATAGCAGTTCACCCAGGTGTTCCCTGACAAAAAGCCTGAAGATAGTTAAGTTTTCCTCTTCATTTTGAGGTGAAAGAGGACACTGAAGAGGTTGGTGATGGGGAGAGATGGAAGGAGATTTAGTTTTGCACTACAAGGGAGCTAATGACAAGTTGAATAGCTCTGTGTTTGTGATTGTGCATCTAGCAGTTTAGAAGAAATTTAATTTTCATAGCACCCAGTACCAGAGCAGCTGGGATCCTGTTTACAATATTAACTAACCTAAAAGGTGACATCAGGTAGCTGTTGCTGCCTAAAGAAACACTTGCTACCATCTTATCATTTTGTCAGACAAAATGACTAAGTAAAACAAAACAAGAAAATAACCAGTCTTAAGCTAAACAAACAGCCTAACAATACACCCCAGACTGTCTTGACAGCAGACTGTCAAGAAGAAAAACATATACAAGCAGAGCCATTTGGCTGAGAAAGTCGAGCTGCCAGGCTTGAAGGTTCAGCTCCACAAAACCTGCTCTGCCCTCATGGTGGAGCAGAGCAGCAGAGAGGGACCTTCAGAAAACTAGATTGAAGAGACTAGTCAGGAGTCTAAAAATAGACTAAGTGCTACTGTAAGTTTTATCTAAAATATAAGACTAGTGTTACAGCAACTCAACTCACTTGTAAAAGATAAAGACTTTGCATCAAATATGCCTCCCAAGAGACAAGAGCTGCTAGCAGAAAAGAGCACAGTAGACAAAGGCTGAGATGGTCACTGTGAAGCTGCCATTAAAAGGACACAGTTTAGTATACAGGGAGGCACAACGAAGGAAAGGCTGCAGTGCAATCCAGGAGTTTTCTCATGTAGGATACAAAAAAAAAAATATTTAAAGACTTTAGACCTTTTTCCATTATTAATTACTGATGATTATTCAATTTTAAAATGTATGCAAATTGTTGATGTCATGCCTTTTGCTTATTAAGTAATGGCCATGCTCAGTGTCTTGAATTTACACTCTGAAGAATTCAGTGCATTTGGTTTTGTGATTTATCCAATTTTACCATCATCCTTCCTTTGACTGCACGATCCTCAAACAAGTGAAGAGCTTTCCAAATGGGTTTGCATCTACTTCCTATGTGTCTGCATGGGTAAATCTACCACACAATGATGTATTCCTTCTCCAAGGATATTTCTGCAAATAAAGTTTTTCTCATAAAATGCTTGCAAAAAAGAGAGAAAAGGGAATGAGTCAGCATGAAGTTTGCACCTTTGAGTCAAATAAATATTTATAAGCAACATTCACCCAGCTCTGTCCAGCCACATCCCCATTTCAGCAAAAGGCTTCCATGCTCTTCCAGTGCCAAGAAGTCGTTTCTGTGGTTCTCCAAGTGCTTCTACTATTTCACAAACACTTCCTGTCTTATTCAGATCAAATAAAGCCTGCTCTATTTTATCCTCTTGGCCAGTCCCACTCCCTAGAGCTTGTTTATGTCCTGAATTGCATATTATTGTGATGGAAGTTTCTCCTGTTCTCCTTCAGAGGAGTCTCTGCAGACATTTCTGGCTAGATTTCCAACATAATAAGTAACTTCTGCATGAAAACCAGTCTTGTTAAAACTGTCACAATGCAACTTTAATGAAAAGTGATAGAAATCAAACATAAGCATATGAATAAATAAAACTTTTCTAGAAAACTTCATTCAATAATCATTACATAAGGCTACTTTCAAAACAGGAGGACAAACTGTCCTTTAAAAGGTCAATGTATCAGAATTAAAATAAAGAAGTTTGGGGTGACAACTGAGCTCTGCTGTTCTAGTACAGCTACAAAAAGCTGCTGTAGAATGTGGTTAAATGTAAAGATGAGCTGACAAAGATGCAAAAGTCTGGTATGTACACTGTTAGCTATTGTGGGAGAAAGATAAAGGGAACCCCTACCTCTGTGCAACTGCTATGTTGCAACATTCATCAGCCTCTGAAGCCAATCCGTCTATAAGGAAGAAAGAATACTTCCCTGATTTGTTACTTTTGTTGTGTTTATCTTTCCTACCTAATTTAAAATTCTTGCTTTTAGAAACAAATTTGTAAATATTTACAAAATTAACAATACTAAACACCAAAAGAGATTAGAGAAATACTTTGGTACTAAAACAATGTGTTTCATGTAGCCTGATTGTATAATTCAATTTTATATTTGAGGGGAGATATTCATAAATGGTGAAATGCGACCAAATTTTACAAGATCATATCTCAAACAATACAAAATAAGTCCAAATTAAGTTCTAGTTGCTATGTTTATTGTGGTGAAACTAAATTTCTATAAATATATTAGCACCTGGAGTTAATGATTCCTGAATAACAATGTTAAAACCTTCATAAATCAAAATCTTTTGAGTGCGGACAAAAAGTATACATTTGTCTTTTGGGGACTTTTGCTACTGAGATTTATTTTGTTTGATCATTCTTAACACCTATTTCTTTTCACATAAACACATGTAAAACTTGTGTTAACTATTAAAAAATTAAAACTTCATTTTTGTTTCTTAATGGATTATCAATACTGCAGTAATAACAAAAAGCATAAGAAACAAGGCTGCACCACATTTATAGGTAATTAGGCTGTGGTTTATTTCTTTATAAGCCACATTTGCCATTTATTGAAAAGCGATGTGGTTTATAAACAAAAATTACTCACATTGTATGCCACCATTGTAACACCAGAACAAAGGCATGCCGACCATTTTGCTCATTAAAAAAGCATCGACACTGAAAGTATATAATTTCTAGAGAGAGATGAAAGATAAGTAGAAAACAGGAAGAGTTTCCCCTGTGCAAAGCACTTAGTGCAGCTAAAGAAATTAAATATTTTACATAATAAAGTGCTGCGGGCATTTCGGGCGAGCGGGAGTCAGATTCAAATACTCACAGAGTTCAAGATCTGATCCATTTATTGTACAAACCAGGTAGACTTTTATAAGGCATTCTATAAGCGTGCAATAATGTGATTGGCTATTTTACAAGCGTATAATAATATGATTGGTTAACAATTGTTTACTGGGAAGATTTCTGTTTCTGCTTGTTCTGGCATGTAGGCTCCTTTCTGCGGTTTCCCAGCTCCTCTTATCACGTCCCGTTGGCCTTGGTTTTATGCCAACATCTGCAATTTGCTCCTTTTTCTTCATCCCACTGTTCTGGCCGTAACCTCGTCTTATTTCTTCAGTATTTTTCCACTTGCTTCAGAGTTCAGTATAATCATTCAATACAGCAAGAGCCCCAACACCTCCCCCTTTCTTTTTAAATACAGCATTAATACTGCGTTCCACACAGCTCTGAAAACATTGTAAAAAGCAAGGCACTAAAAGTAACAAAAGAATAACAAACAACAATATAGACAGACCTTGTTTCAATAAATCCCTCAACCACCCTCAATTCTTGTTGAGGTAAATAAATTGATATATTTAAACGGTAAATCAACTGTTGCAAAAAATACGTATTTTTAACAAGTGTAGTATTCCACCAGGTACAGTTATCACTAAAGCCAAAATTTGTGTCATTATACTTCTTATCTAACCAACCCCAATATGATTGATTTATAGCCGTAGAGTTTACTCCCAAAGGCTCAAAAGCTAGTTCAAAGCAGAAACACATTTCTTGTAGGTGACATCTGAAGCACCTTTTTTTTTTCTTTTTTTTTCCTTTTTTTTTTCTTTTTTTTTTTCTTTTTTTTCTTTCTTTTTTTTTCTTTTTTCTTTTTTTTTTCTTTTTTTTCTTTCTTTTTTTTCTTTCTTTTTTTCTTTTTTTTTCTTTTTTCTTTCTTTTTTTTCTTTTTTTTCTTTCTTTTTTTTTCTTTTTTCTTTTTTTTTCCTTTTTTTTTCTTTCTTTTTTTCTTTTTTCTTTTTTTTTCTTTTTTTCTTTCTTTTTTTTTCTTTCTTTTTTTTTCTTTTTTCTTTTTTTTTTTCTTTTTTCTTTCTTTTTTTTTCTTTTTTCTTTTTTTTTTTTTCCTTTTTTTTTTTTTTTTTTTTTTTTTGGGGGGGGCGGGTTTGTAATCAATTCCGTATTTTTCCTTGAGAAGCTTAAGCTGTTCCTCTTGTTTCAGGAGAGTTTCCAACTCTGATTTGTCGAATAGGTCCGTATTTCCCAAAGATATCATACATTTCCTCCGCTGTGATTTTATACGGCAGGTTCCGAATATAAAGGATCCCATTGACCTCTGGGGGCAGCCAGATGTTAGCTCGCTTGGCCGCTTGCATCGCCATGGCGCCGATCGGAGGGGGGGGGTGTGGAGGGGGGGGTGCCGCCTTGGAGAGAAACCGCGGCCGGGACGGGGCCTGCCGGGCCGCACGCCGCCGCTCGCCGCTTGTTCCTTTTCAGGACACCAGGGTGGTAATTCAACATCTAATCCCCACGCTATTCGTTCAGCAGTGGTCAGTACTGGATAAGCTTTGGATGTATAATCGGGGGAATTTTCACACGGAGGTTGTCCCTCTGGCTCTTCCTCCGACTGAGCAGTAGGATCGCCGGGAGACCGCACTGCAACCTTAACAGCTGCAGCGACTTGAGCCTCGCCATGTAACTGCGCGACCATACCCCGTACAGCTCGATACGTGCGAGCCAAAGTCTTTACCCCCTTAGTCCCAACTTGCACAGATTCCCATAAGTCCTCTCCTACTTTCTTCCATGTTTCATTATTATATACATCTTGCGTAGAAGCAAGGTAACCACGGCGGCGACTCCAACATAGCAGATCAACTACTGCCTGCCGTGAGACTGGCGTTTCAGTTTTTTCTGCCAGTTTCATCAAACTGTCTACGATTGCTTTTTCCACCACTGATGCAGTGATTCCCATCCTGCTTAAATTTCCTGACTCACCGGTCAGCCGTGCACGTTCCGCCTTTCTTCGGGCGCCCAGCTCTCTCTCCGCTGGCAGCAGGATCCTCGCCGGCTCCGCAGCTCGTAACACGATCCTTAATGAATCCTCCTGACCTTTTAACCGATCCTGTCGACCCTCATCGGATCACGTCGGGGGTCACCAGATGCTGCGGGCATTTCGGGCGAGCGGGAGTCAGATTCAAATACTCACAGAGTTCAAGAATAAAGATTCAATGTTTCTTTTGCTAAATCATATTAGATGTTAACACAGATATATCATTTTCAAGAGGACAAAAAAAAGGACAGAGGAGCCTAATGAAATTGTAATTTGTAGAACATCCAGCTTAGTGTAACAGGAAGTCTAAATGGTCCCCTGTCCATGGAAATAGCAAAAAAAGGGGGACAGGCACCTGCCTGTGCAGAGGACGTCTAGCATCCATCCAACAAAGAACAAAGACGAGCTGTACAGGAAACTAAGAATGGAAACCTCTCAAATCTGGTACAACCACCACACCCGACTTCCGATCCTAACTTTTTCCAGAAATCCAGTCTACTTACTTCTTTGTTGGTACTTCTCAGAGAAAAATTATCCCTGCCTCATCTCATTCATCCTAAAAATTATTTGTTTCCTAGCGTTATGTATCTATTGCAGCAGAATGAGAGGGAAATTCTGGTAATAAGGCCCCAGGCTTAGTTATGGCCCCATGATATGAAAGTCTGCATCTTTTTCCCCAGCTGCAACATGGGAGTAGTCACTTATTTATTGTATTTCATCCGACTCTTGTGAGGAAATTACTTTAGGTCATTTTTCAGAACACTCAGTATTTATTAAGTCTGCTCTCACCAACAGGTATTAATTATTATTTTATTTTTTAAATAATTTCTATTTTGTAAATAATTTGAAGAGTTCTCTTTCAGCTGTACTTAAGGTTTTCCAAAGAAAGGAGCCTGTTTGTAGATTCAGAAATGTCTCGCTAAGCCTCCAGTTATGTTTCTGTCAGCTTCTCCAAGTTGGAAATGGAAGAGTTGCATTAAACATCCTTATTAACTTTCCAACATGTTACTCAAAGCAATTCCTCTGTCTTTGATTAGTTAGAAGTACATCTGCAGAGTTTACAATGCACAACATAATTTTAAATGCAGATTTTATTCTGTCATCTGGACCATACATGTTAGTGTCAACAACAACAATAAACAATACAAGACACAGCTCACATAAACATTTCAGAAATCATAAGCCTAATCATTGCTCAGAAGTTGGACCAAGCTGTAACTAACCTCTTCAGTGCTATAAACCCTTGGCTTACTGACTTTGAAATATATACAGAAGAAAGTGTATCCAAAACCTGAACCTGGAGATGAAAGAAAATTTACATTATAATTTCTATTACTATAATGCTTCGGAGCTCCAGCCATGGACCAAAGCCCCGTTTTGCTGGGAACTATATGGTCCTTTAACAAGAAAGCAATCCCTGTCCCTGCAGTGTGAGGCAAGAGGAGGAAAGGAGAAAGTTAAAGAAATATGGATGGCAAGATGCACAATAGACTCAGTATATCAGCAGCCCAAGCATCAATCAAAAGGGCTATGTTCCACTTCTTGTTTGGCTGCTTTCCCTTTTCTTGGTATCATAACAAAACAAAATTTTAAGGTAGATGTATACACTATCTAACCAGAGAAAATATGTAAATCAAGGCAATAGTCAGTTGGCATTACTGAGTTATGCACATTTGTATAGTATCACTTCAAAAACATCATGTCAAAAAAGTACCAATGATAAATAATACCATTTCCAGGAGAGCAATATATATGGTTGATGATGGAATGTAGTTTGAACAAAGTGATTTAGGATCATGAACAAAGGAAGACTAAACTAAATGTCCATGTCATTAGCACATGAAGATTTAAATAAGCAGAAGACTGTGTTTTTATAGAATACAACTGAAATGATAAGACTAATGTGAGAAAATAAAAAGATAATAGAAATAATACTGTCTCAAATTTTTCAAAAGGAATTTCATAAGTGTAAGGCATTAAAAATATATAGAAATAAATTGTTCATTTTAAAACATTTTTGTTTGATTTGCATAGGTTATAAAGTATTTTAGCTTTCCTATGAATACTATGAGTTCCATGCAGATGATGTGACTCATGCTGATAGCATGGAAAGTTTTAATATTCATTTCAGTGAGTTTGATCAGGCAATAATATGCCTTATTTTTCAATCACCAGGGTTCAGCACTGAACAGAATCAAAACTGCAATACAGAATTATTGATTAACATATACCCATCACCAGATTGTCTATGTGCTACAGGCTCTATGTAACCAGATGTTCTAACTTCTTTGGTGAAATATTTTCTTGAAGAAAGTTTACAATTTTGACAAGACCTTGAAAATATTTATGCATGAAAGCTACTGCTCATTCTCATCAAATCATTTATTATTGTCATTGTCAGGTCCTCAAATAAGTAATTGAAACCTTACTAACCTTTAGAGGCAAAAAAAATAAAATTATTTCAAATCAAGAAAACTAACTGACTACGGACACACAGGTCTAGTACGAAAGTCTAACATGCATGTTTCTTGTTGCCTATTCTGTCATCAAAGATCTATCCCTTATAACCTAGTAGCTGATGTGGGGAAGGGGATTTCAAACCACATGAGATGCATCTGCAACAGCTCATAAGGCTAGGTCATTTCCAAACACACTGATTATTGCAAAAACATTCATTTTCAGTGAGTGCTATGTCATCTACTGTAAGTTTGACTCCTTTGTTATGTATTTTCCTTACCCAGTTCTGGACACAGAAGAAAAGCAGATAGCTGCAAAAATAAACTGTTGCCACAACTACTTGTTTCATGAACAACATTTACAACTTGCTCATGACTGCTTCTGGATAAAATGCTAAAAATATCTTGTTGGGCCTAGCCTGGTTTTAGCTGAGAATATTCACAAAAGTGATGTTGTGAATTAATTTTATTAATTTTCAGAAAAGGTAATAGCTGCTAAATACCAAAGTATTAAAAACCTCACAAAATTTCTGTCAAAATTACTCAAAATAACAGAAGTTACTTTTTCTCAATCCCTGGTTCTCAACAGCTAGGACTGCATTTTCAGTTGTCTCATCTGTTTAAACACATGGACAATTTAAATCATTATCTGATATTTTAAAAAGTCAGAGTAAAACCAAGCGAATGCCCATAATCAGAACTCTCCTTAGTTTCCAATCACTTTCATCTTCTTCTGTATGGCAAAGTGGAGTCAAAAACCCAGCATGACTGGCAAGCTAACAAGCATGGGCTTTAGCAAAGCAAGGGTGGAAAATGGAGTTTATGCCTGACAGTGGCCTCATTTTTTTCTTGTATGGAAACTTTTCCTCAGGGTTAATTACCTTTTCTGCATCACGCTGCTCCTTACTACATAAATAACTTTCCTAACAGCAAGTGAAACATTAGGAAATGTCTCCTACATATTTTCTTTGCCTGGATATCTGTTTGCCAGTCAGTATGTAGGGGAGAATAAATAGCCTAAAAGAGAACTGAGAAAGGACTAGCGAGAGAAATGTGGCCACAAGAGAGGAAACAGCCTAACAGGTCAGGTATGTTATACTTATTGGACTCTGCATCTGGCAAAACATTAGAAAATAAACATTGTTTTCTGATATTTTAATTTCCCATTGCATTTGACTATGGTAAACTTTGCTTTTTGGTAAGATATGTTTTGAAGATTCATTTGCTTTGTATAGCTAGAATAAAAAATTGTTAGGAAACTACCCTCACACATGCCAATTGGGAAAGTTTCCCTTTCTTCATGTTCAGATGACCTGGGAAGTCCTGTCAGCACCATTGGGAAGAAACTGTGTCCCTGCACAGAAAGACACATTTACTGGATACTTTGCCACCAGCCCTTGTACTGAACTTTGGAGGACCAAATCAACCATCCCATACTGATAGGAACATTGATATGAATTGAAACAAAGTCTGTATGAATAATACAAGACAAATGTTTTCTCATTGTGGTGGGTTGACCTTGGCTGGACACCAGGTGCCCACCAAGCTGCTCTATCACCCCCCTCCTCAGCAAGGGGGGGTGGGGGGTGGTGAGAAAATAAGATGAAAAAAATTGTTGGTAAAGATAAAGGCAGTTTAATGAAGCAATAGCAAAAGTCGCACACATGGAAGTGAAGGAAAACAAAAGATGTTATTCTCTACTTGCCATCAGCAGGCAATGTGCGACCACTTCCCAGGAAGCAGGGCTTCAGTACATGTAGCGGTTGCCCAGGAAGACAAACATAGTAAATAACTAATGCCCCCCCTTCTTCCTCCTTTCTCTTAGCTTTTATATCTGAGCAGATGCCATATGGTATGGAATATCCCTTTGGTCACTTTGGGTCAGCTGTCCTGGCTATGTCCCCTCCCAAGATCTTGCCCACCCCCAGCCTACTGGTGAGAGGCAGGGGGGAAATTTGGAGAGACAGCCTTGATGCTGTGGAGCACTGCTCAGCAGTAGTCAAAACACCAGTGTGTTATCACCGCCTTTCTAGCTACCAATACAAAGCACAGAACTGCGGGGGGCTGCTATGGAGCTCAGCCAGACACAATACAGCTCACTGTTACCCAACTAATCCTAGCCATCACAACAGCATGTGGCAAACACCTGCTAAGGCCTGGCTGTGTCTTGGATATGCTCCTAGTCACCGAAGGAGATTTCTGGTAGCATACTGTGGTAAACTAAAAAGCATAGAAAGGTTCAAATGGCAAGATATATGTCTCAATTTACATAGAGACTTTGTTTCATCCAGGCACAAGCCCCCTGTTGTTTTTTTTAAATACCCACTGAAGACTCAAGCAGTGTTCAACACTTTTCAAATGCAAACTTATGTCATACACAGAAGCACTTAAGGAGCCTATTTCTTCAAGACAGCCATCACTCAAGAGTGCCAAGGAATGAGGTCTTACCCATTCGTAGGAAGAGGGACCCACTCAATCGCACTACAACCCAGCAGCAGGATAGTAAAGAAGTGTTGCAGAATGGATGAAAGAGAACGGCCACGGTTCCACAGAAGGACTGTGTGATACAGCTTTTGACATAAGTCTGGAGTGAACCAAGCTAGGCCGCAGCGAGAAATTACCAGACTTGCTAGAAATGGAAAATTACCAGGCTTGCTAAAAATGGAAAATTACCAGGCTTGCTAATAAGGGAAGAGAGATAAGGTCATGCTGACCTTGTGCCTAATGTTGTAAATAACTTTGAGGAATTCGCGTAGACAAGAGAGGAAAAAAAAATATATGTAGCTAGCTATCCGCAGAAACCGCAAGTAGGAGGATGTATGAAAATGTAACCCTTTAGAGCTTAGCCAATCAGCAGATGACTAGTAGGCATAATTAACTGGAACTGTATATAAGACATAATAGCGCCGTAATAAATCAAAGCTTGCTTTATCACTCATATTGAGTCGGCTGCTTGCTTTCCCTCGCTCGTCGCAAAGAAGGGCAGATCTTTGAGTCCAGCAGAAGTGATAATAACCTACCTACCTCCCTCTCACACCCTCCACTTCAACAGTAGCACTTCAGTCCTTTCTTCCCATTGTTCTTTAAGATATTTCTATAAACAGAGACAAAAAACTTTGTTCTGCGTTTATGCATGACAGACTTATTTTGCTCACTAAGGACATCTGAGCAGCCAATATTTCATAAAAATATGGGTGGGGTGAGAGGATTTCTGGATTAACTGAAAACAAATGCCAAGTTAGCAATGCACAGTACCCAAAATGGAAACAATCCCATCCCCAAAATAGCACATTTTGTACAATAGATTAACTGCAATTACAGTTGTCTTGGAAGTATAGAAAAAATTATAGAGCAATATAGAGTTGGTGAGAAAAAACACCAGATTGTTCCACATTGAGACATTATGGGAGTTACCTCTGCTAAGAGGTCTATGATGTCTCTGCAGGATTTTCCAAGGGCTGACTAATAATGTTTCCTAAATGTTCATCCATTGCAGTGGCAAGTCCTTACGTTTCTATATTCAAACCTTTCTAATGGCACTATACTTCATGTACTCCAATTAATCTTGTAATCCGATAATTTCCTGCATTTTCCATTCTAGTCCTCCAAAAGAAGAATCAAACTACCATGTGGGAGGAAATTACATATATAAAGAAAAAGTAGAGGTGCTTGTTTTGCAAATAGTAATATGCAAAAACTGGAGAGCTTAATTTTCCTACCAAACATGATTTTTAGACTAGTAAAGCTGTATGTACTTCAGTGAAATTATTTCCAATTTAAATGCACAAGAGCAGTCAGGCTGTCACTGCTCATCCTTTTGATCTTCAAATAACTCTTTATATACTCCGTTTATTAAAGTGTGTGATAAACGCAGTCATGATTCATGTCAAAAATAGAATGTACTGTGATAAGTGTAATTGTTGTACCCTGTGTAAATCTGGGACCTGTATCGCAGTTGTGGTAAGTGGGCACGTGTGGTTCTCCTTTAAGACAATGTGATGGCTTCCCCTTCCCCTGAGGCAATCGCCGCCTGGAAAAGCCCACCAAAGGAGATAAGGAAAGCGAACCATGCCAGAGAAGGCCTGCGAAGGAGACAAAGACCTTGAGATTTGAAAAAGCGCGCCAAAGGAGAGCCAATAGGAGGAGAAGGTGTACCCTAACGACCCAATGGGGAAAGAGCAGGATGAACATCTGGCGAGAAGAGATTGGTCAAGATCCGGGGATAAAAGATGCTGCTTTTAGGACTCAGGTGTGCGTGTGGTGGAACTAATTGAGTTCTCCGCGCACCCAGCGCTGGTTTTGCTTATTGTTTCTCAACCTAAATTGATTGAACCCAAAATAAATTTGTTTTAATTGTTATCGTTTATAACAATTTGGTGACCCCGATGTGATCTCGCTGTGCTTTCCTGGACTTTGACTTCTCGAGGGGCGCCCCACAGATTGTTGCTCGGGAGTAGCAGTCTAGGTCAGTCTCCGGAGATCAACAAACAAAAGAGAAACAATAACCAAAAGGGATTGGAGCTCCTAGGGAAAACCTGCAGTATAAAGGACCCGTAATTCTGGTGCACGAAGATCCAAACGAAGACGACGGAGTTGTGAGTATAAGGGAAGCCGTTTGGTTGGGTGGGTATCGGTTACTTGTGTGTAAGAGTGTGATTGAGACAGAATCTAATTCTAGAAATGGACTCTAGTTTCGGAGCCAGGATTTGAATTCCGAAGTGAGTGTGGAGGTCTTCTAACCGCGGTTCCAAACTCCCATGAGGGACTTGGCCGGTGAAGGACCGAAGCGGTTCCTATAGGATTCGTGGGTGGGATCTCGACTCCTATAGGGTATGTGGGTGAGTGAAGGGTTCAGCCCCCTGCAGGACACTCTTACCGGTAACTAAGGGCGATAGGAAGCCACTGTAAAAGTCCTAGGATTCGCGGGTGGGTGATAGGTCCAAAACCCCCTGTAGACATTGGTATCGGTAACCAAGGGTGTAATATTCCTGGATATCATAGGGGGGCGTCAGATTTGAGACAGAACCCCTGCAAGACACTTTTTGGTTGCTAAGGGCCATAGGAATTGCCGCAAAATTCCTAATACAATGGGCCAACAGGACTCAAGATTTGAAGAGGAAACAAAGGAAGAAAAGGAATACCCACAAATTATTCCCCTGAATAGTGCTTTAGGAATAATGCTCAGGCATTGGGGCCACTGGCCATCTCAAGAGGGAAAAACTAAAACAAAAATGGTCCATTACTGTATGAATGTGTGGACAAGAGAGGAAATTCAATCCAATTATCTATATTAGCCAATATTTGGATGTTTTGATGATTGGATGTGTGAGACATGAAATTTATATGTGAATAACAAAGAGCCCTTTAGTCAGGAAGAAAGTGAATATGCTGCACTGTGGAGAGGGTCGGAGACGGGAAGATTGGTTTCATTATTTCCTTTGAGAGAAAAGAGGGAAAGGGAGGCACGGGAGATTGAAACTAAAACAACCACGTCATCATGGGAGCCATTAGACAATTCACCCCCGCCTTATTTAAGGCAGGACGCGGAAGGCCGTCAGGAGAGGATACATCCTCCACTGTCTCCTGACCCTGTTCCGTCAGCTCCCCCACTGCCTCCTGACCCCGTTTCTTCGACTTCCCTACTCTCTCCTCCTTCTAGTCACACAAGGAGTAAAACAGTACAAAAAGAGAGAGATGAAATTTATGAAAAAGAAGGAGCAGTGGCTCTGGCTCCCCTCCAAGAGGTACCGATGGGAGGAGATATAGGACAAATTGGATTTGTATCCTCTACCCTTGAATACAGGAGATGTGAGATCTTTTAAAAAAGAAATGGGTCGTCTATTAGATGATCCTTTGGGAGTCTCTGAACGATTAGACCAGTACCTAGGTCCTAATACCTATACCTGGGAAGAAATGCAATCTATCTTAGGAATATTATTTACAACTGAAGAAAGGTCTATGATTAGACAGGCAGGGATACAGATGTGGGAAAGAAGGTATCAACAAGGCCCTCCTGGAGAACAGAAATGGCCTAACCAGAACCCAAACTGGAGTAACCAAAAATGCCCGTGATAGACAAAATGTGTCAGATTTGAGAGAGTTGATTATCCAAGGAATCAAGGAGGCAGTCCCAGGGGGGCAGAATATTAATAAGGTTTTTAGTGAACAACAGGAAAAGGACGAGTCTCCTGTGGATTGGTTAGAGAAACTGAAGAAAAATTTACAAATGTATTCGGGGCTAGACCCAGCCTCTCCAGTTGGAGAAGCATTTCTAAAAATCCAATTTGTGGCTGGATCATGGAGGGATATAAGGAAGAAGCTGGAAAAGTTGGACAGTTGGCAAGAACGGGGATTACAAGAATTGTTGAAGGAAATTCAGAAAGTGTATGTACGGAGGGATGAGGAAAAACAAAAAGAGAAAGCAAGAATGTTTGTAGCGGCAGTCCGGGAAACTCAAGAAATGGAGGATTTCCAGGGGAAAATGCCCAAATGTTACCATTATGAGCAGAGGGGACATTTCAAAAAGGACTGGAAGAGACGAATGAAGGACAAACAGATGTTTAATGAAGATGAATAGGGGTATCAGGGCTCTACATTCTGGGGACAAAAACAACATCTGAACCCTTGATAAATTTAAAGATTGGTCCCCAAGAGGAGAAAATAAAAATGTAAAGATTGAATTTAAAAGAACTTGATGTAACAGCTGGGGAAATTTATATTGACTTCTGTAAAAGGGTAATTGAATTTACAAAAATTTAAAGTACAAGAGAACCGATGTTATCTTTAGTAGGTGATTGAACCTGCTTTTCCCTAATTTTCCAGGACCTCTGTTGGTGTTTGTTATGTTGGGAGTCGCACACCTTGATAAAACTGGAGAGGGCAAGACCGGAGGGAATCGGTGCTGCAGCTGACAAGGTCTGCCGAGGGCTGCAACCCCTGGGGTGGTGACCGCTGAGCATTATGATCCTGACCAGACCTCTCTTGATAAGGGTCCTGATTGGAACCCTGTGGGAAGGTGTGGACACCCTTTATACTTCCAACTTTATATTAAGAAAACAGAGGGATGGATAAAGAAAGGAGAAGATAAAAAAACATCGTTTGTTATCTAGCTTGTTTTTATCATGAGATGAAAACGGGAGTCAAATATGAAGTTCCCACAGTTGCTAAAAATGTGTTTGTAAAACTAGTTAAAAATATAACAAAGGGTAACTATTTAATCTTACCAGTTGTTGTATGTGAGTTACCGAAGTGAGTGTTATACTCCTGGGAACATTTGGGGGGTTGTTACTTGTCCCTGTTTGATTTGAGCATTGGAAACTAAGACATGAATCAATAAGGTAAACAAAAACAAAAGGGGGGATTGTGATAAATGCAGTCATGATTCATGTCAAAAATAGAATGTACTGTGATAAGTGTAATTGTTGTACCCTGTGTAAATCTGGGACCTGTATCGCAGTTGTGGTGAGCGGGCGCGTGTGGTTCTCCTTTAGACAATGTGATGGCTTCCCCTTCCCCTGAGGCAATCGCTGCCTGGAAAAGCCCACCAAAGGAGATAAGGAAAGCGAACCATGCCAGAGAAGGCCTGCGAAGGAGACAAAGACCTTGAGATTTGAAAAAGCGCGCCAAAGGAGAGCCAATAGGAGGAGAAGGTGTACCCTAACGACCCAATGGGGAAAGAGCAGGATGAACATCCGGCGAGAAGAGATTGGTCAAGATCCGGGGATAAAAGATGCTGCTTTTAGGACTCAGGTGTGCGTGTGGTGGAACTAATTGAGTTCTCCGCGCACCCAGCGCTGGTTTTGCTTATTGTTTCTCAACCTAAATTGATTGAACCCAAAATAAATTTGTTTTAATTGTTATCGTTTATAACAAGTGTAAGCTTAAGCACAAAATAAACTAATAATATATCCAAACAAGGAACACACTTATGCATATGTAACAAGGCATGTAAGACAGACTTATACAACTATACATCTATTTGTTCAGGATAACACAAACAGTAGAAAATGTTCTTCACATTAAAATATTTTTCTAATCTATCCCAAGTTTGTCACTTTTCAACTATTGGCCACAAGAATAGAGTAAATTACAATGCCTAACAGCATACTGAATGCTGAGATGATGTTGTGATTCCTGTGTCCCTATCGTCTAGCAGAGGGAATAAGCTCCTCTGCCAGTGAACAAGGTGAGAGAGCCACCAAGGCTTCTATTGTCCATTTTGTTAAGTAATCTGTCCTGGTTTCAGCTGGGACAGAGTTAATTTTCTTCTTAGTAGCTGGTGCAGTGATGTGGTTTGGATTTGGTGTGAGAACAATGTTGCTAGGACACTGATATTTTTAGTTTTGCTGGGTAATGTTTATACTAAGTCAAGGACTGTTCAGTTCCTTGGGCCCTGCCAGCCAGAGGGCTGGAGGGGCACGGGAAATTGGGAGGGGACACAGCCAGGACAGGTGACCCAAACTAGCCAAAGGGGTATTCCATACCATATGATGTCATGCTGAGTATATATAATCTGGAGGAAGAAGAAGGAAGGTGGGAACAACCGGCATTATGGCGTTTGTCTTCCCGAGTAACCGTTACACGTGATGGAGCCCTGCTTTCCTGGGGATGGCTGAACACCTGCCTGCCCATGGGAAGCTGTAGGGCAAGGCCTCAAGGACAAGAGTCTGAGCACTGTTAGCCTGATGAGTGGAGACATGTTCGGACTTGTAGGGCATAAGCCCTGGGAACAAAGGAACAAGTTAACAGAAGACTCTTGAGCCATAACGGTTGAGATGCCAACCCGATGGCAGCAAGATAAGGGAACAGATAGTGCTGATAAGGAACTTTGTTATTCACGAAAGTGAAGTAGGAAAAAAACCCCTAATCTTAGAATAAAGACTGATGCTAAGATAAGATAGAC
This sequence comes from Falco peregrinus, assembly GCF_023634155.1. Classification (NCBI taxonomy): domain Eukaryota; kingdom Metazoa; phylum Chordata; class Aves; order Falconiformes; family Falconidae; genus Falco; species Falco peregrinus. The sequence goes on from NC_073743.1 coordinate 21,239,296, forward strand.
TAATCAGTACCTATTGTTTAAATGATGTGTCTTAGAAGATAACCAATCTGTATAGTTCACGCTTAAGATTTAACCAATCAGTGTCTAACATGTAGAAGGTAGAAACGTATATTAATGTAAAAGAATCACTAATAAATCGACATCTTGCTTGCATCAAGCTACGTCCCGTCTCTTCATTCGCCGCAGGAAGTGGTGAATGAATTCCTTGCTTTGCTTTGCTTGCATGCTCAGCTTTTGCTTTACCTATTAAACTGTTCTTATCTCGACCCTTGAGTTTTACATTCCTTTCCGATTCTCCTCCCCATCGCTCTGGGTGAGAGGGGAGTGAGCAAGTGGCTGTGTGGTGCTTGGTTGCCAGCTGGGCATAAACCGTAACAATTCTGAAGGTGAAAACTTCAGTTCTTCCCCCACCTCTCTCAGCTGGTGCCTCCTAGAGGTTTCTCAGAGGTGTGGCACCGCAAGCCTGGCTAAGGCCACTGTCCCTACTCCCTCCCGGTGTGGTTGAGGGGAGGCTGAATTATAAATGTGAAGAAATAGTCCCATAAACCATTTTGAAGGAAATTCTTCCTGTTTCCTATAAAAGGCAGCTTACGCTTCAGGGAGAGGCAATACGCTCCCCAACAGACCTCTCTCAAGTGAAAGAATTCAATTTCTTTGTGTGGGCTTTTTAATTTAAAAACAACAACAAAAAAAACCCCCAACCAAAACCAAACCAGAAATAGTAAAAGGGCTAAATCCCTGTGTCCTTTAGGGTAGAGTTGTTCCAAACTTCTCCCTTGGTTTCTTTTAACATGGGAGTTATGCTCCAGAAAAACAATTCTGTAGAAATGTCACATTCCTACAAAATCTGTCTGCTCCTTGTGTGTCTTTGAGAAGTAGCTCCTGCTTTTTCTGACAAAAAGAATGTTTCACTTCTGTTAGCACTGCAAAGCCAGTTACAGCATGGAACAGGGAACTGGACTTGGGCCATCCTTGTGCATCAGCAACAGCTCTATCAACCAATTTGCACACACAGAACAATTATGACAGGCAAGGACATAAAAGGCAGCCTGGCTTTTAGATTCCAGCTTGAATGTGAAGGACTGGCAGTAGAAAAAAAATATCTTTTGATTCTGAGCAAATGTGATCTGAAAGCAGTCTAGAAAGAAGCCAGACCTATACCTATTTTTATAGTAATAATATATATCAAGCTAATAATCAGCAATAAATAAGATAGAGCCTCAAGAAATATTCTCATAACACTACATTTCCTTTTATCCAAAAATTTATTTCTTAAAAAAAAATTCCAGCTTTCATTAATCAATCAGTTCTAATAGTTTGACTAACTGACGCCCTGACTGTAGTTGACAATATACACTTACACAGATGTGTTCATAAATAAACTATTAGATCTCCGGGGGGGGGGGGGGGGGGAGAATAGGGGGGGAGAATAGGGGGGAAAATAGGGGGGAGAACAGAGAACCAAAGAGACAAAGATATTGAGAAATAAAGAGACAAAGATATTGAGAAATGGAAATTACAACAAGGGGGTAGAAGAAACAGGAGAGTGGAAGGTGAAATGTACATTTCAGAGTGGTTATGATGGATGTATGGATGTATAAATTAATTTAATATTTGAAGTGGAAATATTTATGAAAACGCTGACTATTACACTTTAAAACCAGAAATTACATTTATGCTTTTTTTCTGCTTTTATTCAGAACCTACATTTAATGTTATTAGATGGAGGGCATACACAAGGACTCAAAATCTATATCTGCACAGACTTCACTCCTATTTTTTTCTTCTGCTGCTGGTATTATCTTTGTGGACTATTATGTTTGCAAGGGGAAAACTTTTTGCTATTAACAGAAATAAATAACAGAGGGAAATAATTTAAATCAAGCTGTAGATTTGCATTTTGCTTTGCTGAGTACTACAGATTAGTGCAACAATATTTTCTTATCATTTGGATCAACAATTCTAAAAATTCTAAAATGGGCAAATGTAATGTAGAAGTAGTGTTATGCAGAAGGTCAGATTGGCCTTTGTACAAGTCTTCATCTGGTCCTCAAATGTGGCCTCCACACTGAAAAACATAACTGACTAGTTTGAGCCAAGAACTTACTGACATCCTCTGTGACTGGACAGAGATGAGTGCGTAATCCATGGTGATTAACAAAGTGCTACTGAAGTGAGTTAATTTACAAAAGTGTATGAGTAGATAACATTTTTCAGTTCTGCAGCCTATGACTTAAAGATCTTTAATTTTGACTCCTGTCCATTTCTAAAGAAAATGGTGGTTTCATTTGCTAGTGAACATATAACCACAATGCCAAGTTTTTCTATCATTTTCCCTCTGTATTTGCTTTAGGGATTCTTTGGGATAAGTGGCTCTATTCTAAGGCAGAAATAAGATTCTAGTCTATCCCAGACAACCCTACAGCCCAGGATGAAGTTATTGTTTTAAATATAAATTATAGTGGTTTCATTTCAATTTTATTTTATAGTCCAGGTAGGAACAAATGAACAAAGGACTGAAGAAACAAAGGAAAATTCACTCTGCAAAGGACACAGGACTTTGCTGCAATGTTTTTCATAAACAAAATCATTTCAGCACTGAAAAACCCTCTGTTGGTTTATAAGTATTTTTCACATGGCCTTTGGTTTACTTCCATGTCTTAAAGGCATTTTTCTAGGATCCTTCCTAAAATCTGCAAGCCTCTGTTCAGAAAGAATCAGAACCTACAAGATCTTTTAAGGAAAAAAAAGAAGATTCTGCTTTAGAAGACCTGCAAAGCTCCTGGTGCATATTTGCAGGTTCTGAATCCCTCATTTCCGGTGGCTATGGGAACAGGAAATAAAGAACAAAAAATATTTGTAATACACACTTTCTCCCTCTCTCTGTACTTCCCAGGTGTTAGGTTCCCTTCACTTTTCCTGGGTGGCACTTTGACTCTTTCTAATTAGTTTTATATTTTTATAAGACCTGTAATTGTCTCAGGCTGGCAGATGATGTTCACACTGGACTTGATAAGCCCTGAAGCATTTAGCTCACCTCCATTTTATATCCATCCCAACCCACCCAGCTTCAGAAAACCACAGCTGATAAAATCTCTGGGCCATATCACCGCCCTGTAGGGCTCTCCAGCTCTGCAGACACAGAGCAGGCAGGACCTGGGTCAGTGGGACTGACACTGCCCACTGGCTCATCCCTGCCACAGTGTGGTTCCTGCTCACTCATGCTGTATGGAGATGCACTCCTCTCCCCCCTCTGCTGCTGCCCTCAGCTGCTCTTACATGCACAAGGCACATGTTCTCAGACTTCCCACAAGTGACTCTCTCTGCTTTCCTCCTCGAACACTTCCTGATGGTCATAAATCTCCTGAAGAGCCAGTATCTCTCTATCTTTAGGACCCTCATCTATGTGCAGCTTAATCATATGACGATTTTTTTGGAAACTGTTGGGGCTTACAGTGCTTTTATACCACTCATGCATTTGTTTTTATTCACAAATCACACAGACTACAGCAAATAAATTACAGCTAGGACATCTACACTCCCAAGGGTCACATCTCAGGCAACTGAGTAGCCAAAGCAGCTTCTTTTGTTCTGAAATGTTTACGAGCCTTTAATTCACAACACTGGGGGATTCAGCAATTCCTGGAAGTAGCCTATACAGCCACATATCTTCCTATTGCTTATTGTTGGGATGTCACATGCAATAATGTACCCGGCCCTGAAGCAGTGAAGGGAAAGGACTGACAGAGACTCCTCCATGCCCTACAACCTGGAACTGCACTGCTGCACCCAGAACAAGGAAACACCATCTCACCAAATTCAGTCCAAAAAGGAAAAGGAACAACCTGTTTGACAGCCTGCAACACTGAGCATCTTCCTCATTTTTAATTCTTGCTGTAGGCATTTCCTTGCTTGCCAAAATGTTCTTCCTTCCATCCCTAGTGACTCTCACACCCCTGAAAACAAAATGGTGAAAGCACATTCTGGGTTTGGATTCTGGGACTTTTAGTCTGCAATGTTCTTGCTAATTTTATTCTCTTGGCATCCCATTGATTATGTTTGGCTCTAGGCCTCCAAAACTTTTTTCCTCCAGTGCTTATTTTCATGAGGCAATAGAAGGAAGAAAATTTGAGTCATGGGAATCTTTCATATCAGCTATGAAAAGTAGGTTAAATCGGCTTTTGTGCATCCACAGATTGTAACCTAGCCCTTGCATTTTTACCTTTGTTTCTGGCATTGGCTTAAAACTCTATTCATCTTAGAAGGAGCAGGGAAATCCCAATTACACTAGTATGAAAGGATGGTTTCATCTTCCTTCTTTTTTTTTTTTAATTGATATTTTTAAGATAATGGGCAACGACTTCTATTCTCCCAAATGACAGAGAAAGTATTTCCCCTCATCCTAACAGCTTCTTTTTTCAGTTATTCCTGATCTGGAAAGAGCATATTCTGCCTACTAGTATAATTTTATAATGGGAGAGAGAGGAAAGTTCTCATTGTGTTCAATGGAGAAATGATAACAATGATTTGAGCCACTCCATATTAATTCATTTTAAGATGCATATAACATTAAGGTGAGGTCCGGGCGATTCCCATTTGTTGCAGCATGCAAGTGCATTTTAAATACTTGTATGCTCTGAAAAGATTGTGTGTGCGTGAATGTCTCATTTTCAGTGGAAAAAAGCCTAAAGGAATTCTCTCATCCATGAATCACACTAAAAGTGAATCTCTGAGGAGAACTTACTCTTCCTACAGGTAGATTACTTGCTCGGAATGCATGTGAGGTACCACTTCAAGCTTCCAGGTAGAATCTTTCTGCCCCAGAAAGGGCAAATTTTCCAGGATGCAAGCGTTCCTTTACTCCCAGTCTCTATATAGGGATAGTCACTGGTCCCTTATAGTATCCAAAATTTGGTCAATTAAAAAAAAATCATGCAACTGGTGGTTTATACATTTATCAATCAAGTATGAGGAAGCCTCAATTCCATTTTCATAGACTTACACATCTCTAAAGAATAAAGGATATGCTGAATGGCCATGCATCAAGAATTATAAAATGCAGAAAAGACAAGTCCATATACAATTTCTCCTCTGGGTCAGAAAATTTTAGCATTGCCTATATATTTCCTAACAAGTTCTGCAAAATTGGAGAATGTTAATTGTCAGTGTTTTAAATCAAATGAGACACTCCATTTATTGTAATATCTTTTTTCCCCCTTGCTGAGTCTCAAAGCATTCTGGCAAGTTCTTCCCTGATTTATAAACACTCAATTCTCAGAATGGTATGGTTAGATCCAGAATTTGTTGAATTATTTGAGGAAGCTGGGTGAAAGCCAGCATTTCTCTGAAAAATATGACAGATCTAGTCAAAAGCTTCAAGAGTCTGAATAGCAGAACCAGGCTGTAAACCTCTGAAATGTACAACCCAGCTAGTTAAGTGAGGGTAGATGGAAGCGGGAAGTCTGCCTTCAGGCTTAAAAATAACAACAAAAAACCCACCAATTAAAATATGGTCAGACATTAATCCAAGTGGAGTGACTGCATACACATATCTGAGCCTTTCTCCTGAGCAGAAAGGGTCAGTTTTATTTCACTGTCTGAAAGGAGCAGCAGGGTGCCATTTTGTGGGGGCAGAAGAGAGCTATCAATCCTTTCAGTTATCATAGGATCTGCAAATAATAATCTACAAACTCCTCTGTTCTAACCATCTTTCAGTGCAGGAGCATAACCCCTTTTGTATTTCTACCAGCATTTTATTTGGTCTGGCTTTCCATGTTCCATGGGGCAGCCTCTGCTCCTCCCTGGGAGGATTATTCCAATGCTAATAGCTCTCATGGCCAGGAAGTTTCCTTCTCTAAATTCTCTCCTACTGTTCTTAGCTAAGTATCCTATTGCTAAGCCATTTTAAATAATTCCTCTGTATTGCTGATGTGTCCATCTCTACATATGTTCATGCATAAGGTCACCACAGCATCTCCTCCTTCAAGAATTTAGTCAAACTTAAAATGCTTAATTCTTCAAGAAAAATGTCTATACTCCATTTCCACAGCAGCCCTCCTTAATGCTGAATTCCCTCTCCTGTCAGTACCATGCTGGCAGCACCATTTGGTGCAGTGCATTGCCCAGATCATATTTCAGGTGCAACCATAGCACCTTACTAGCAGAGGGACCATTACCACTCCCCTTTTTGACATGTCTGTACACAGCCCTATTTCACTATCATGTTTTGATGCATAGGTTTTTGTATGATAACCACAAACTGAGTAATAAGACAATCCATGAATGCTGAAAAGAAGTTCGCTGACATTTGTTTGTTAGATGCTGTTGTAAGACTCAATAGAGCAGCAGTAGGTAACTGGCTCTTCCATGCCTGTAAACAATTATTTGAGACTCAGCATAGCAGCTCCTTCATATGCATTTTGTCATTTAGGCAGCAAAAGGCATGACAAAACTTCAGTGGAAAAGTCTATATTACATTACACAACTACCTATCTCTGGACCAACACCCACTCTAGCCTCCTTCCTCTGACTGGATAACCGTTTCAAGTTATCTTTACACAGCTTTAAGTGGTTCACATTTTTTCCTAACTAAAGGATTTTTTTCCAATCTCTCCAATTTCTGCTGCAGTAGTTCTGTAGTCTCACTATGCACTCTGTTCCTCCCAGGCACTTAAATATTATGCATAAATATTGATACCAAGCTCATTACTTCTTCTTTTCAGTCACCAATTAAAGTATCAGTTTAGACCTGCAATAATCCTTGACCCCAGTAAAGAACACTAAAGACACCTCATACTAACACAATATTTTCCCAGAAGCCATAATCTTTGCTTTTGCCTCTCCACAGGAAGGACATTGTCAGAGATGCAAGCTTTCCTAGCCAGCCCTTTTCCTATAGAAAAACCATGGTGTGTGGGAAAGGATGACATATCTGAAATATGTTTAATTTTGGATAATCTTAAGACTTCATGATGCAAATATCTCTGATAGGCTTTCACTAGCTATGAAAAAATCCCTAGGACTCCTAGCTACAAAAAGATCCCTGCAGTTTTAGGCAGTGATTTCAGAAAGTAGAAATGGATCTTGAGAGCTCAGGTCATGCTAAGTGGGAGGCTACTGTAAGGGAAGATCTCTAAAGAAAGAGCTATGCAAAGACTCAACTAGGAAAAGAAAGCACTCATAGTCTAATCTATAGCTAAACGCAAAGAAAGAATTCAGTACAAAACCAAAGCAGCTGTGTCTGTATTACACCTGTCCTTATATAATAAAGCAGTCTGAACATGGGTTTTCATGACCTGATCTGAGTTTTGCCTCTAAGCAGGTGAATTAGCCAGTGAGACATTCTGCTTGATGCCATTTTAGATCATGTCAGATGACTTGCTGAGTGCTCATATATATGCCCTTCATTAGCATGACAAGGGCAAAGGACAGAGTAGAAGAGCATCTTATAAAGAAATTACAGACAGGTTTATACACAATTGCTGATCATTTTATCTTGGTTTGTCTGCAAACTGACTCATGTGTGAATGGTTAGAAGCTTATTCCACCCAGGCAAGGAAAAAAAGGAAGGGTAAATTGTTGTTTTTAAGGAGGGGGGGGAGGCAATGGAATCGCAAAGGGGAGAAAAGTAAGAGCACAAGGGACAGGAACACGTAACATTGCAGAGAAGACAATTGGCTGAAATGAAAGACAGTTAAGTAAATAAAGTATAGAACTGATCTCTTAGACTTGGGTTACTTTTTAATACTTCCTGTTAAAAGCTGTCAGATCTTACCATATCATTGATCTTTTGTATGACTAAGGACATTATTTCTTTTAGTGTGTCTTCTTTTAGTTCTTTATTGGTCGGCTTTACAGGACTGTACTGAGAACAGACACATGCAAAGGCTGTAAAGAGCTCAGGTGCTATAATAGTGCCCTGGGCAGAGATTTAGGTAGGATGTAAAAAGCCTAAGTTCTATATATTTACTTCTGACAGGCAGGATGCTCTATCACTCTTAGGCTATATTCCTCTATTGCAGGGGTCCTCAAACTACGGCCCGCGGCCGGATAGGACCCCCAGGGTCCTCAATCCAGCCCCCCGTATTTACAGACACCCCCTGCCCCCCCCCCCCCCCCCCCGCCGAGGGTTGGGGGGGGAAACCAAGCAGCCGCAGATGACTGCCTGCCACTTCATCCGCGCGCTGGCCCCCTGGTTAAAAAGTCTGAGGACCCCTGCTCTATTGCTTTGCTATGATGTAAACACACTGTTCTTGTAAACTGAATTCCAAATCAACTCAGTTATAATTGTAGCTCTGACAAAACATCTAGTATCTTAATAGCACTGTCTTTATATTGTTGGAGTAAAATTATCCTGATTGGGACTGCTTCTTTCTACACTGCAGAGAGTTTCAATTTGCTTCAAGCCTGAAAGCTAATTTCATTCATTCACATAGACCTGTGCTAAGGTCTTTCCAGCATCACAGTTCTTTCTTGAAACAAGGGCTATTATTTCCAGAAAGTACTTAAAGTCAAAAGTTGTAAAATCTCTGTTGCTGGAGAACACAATATATAGACACTTGTTTAAATCATGAGCTACCTGTAACTGCCATAGTAGTATTATGGCACTAGTATTATGGGCCCACAAGCACTCATATCTCACTAGATGAATGTCCAACAACTTTCTGATTCAAGCCCTAAGGCTGCCTCCAAGTTTGAATGAAAAAAAGTCCCATGTATGAATCCAGCCAAATGTGGCAGAGGTTTGGCTGATTCTTTCAACTTTGTTTTAAACAAAAAGAGCGGCATTGTTTTACCTAGGACAAGCATCTCAGATACCATGTTCTCAGATACCATTTCTTCAGAAACTCAATTTTCTGTCCATTGCTCAAGAAAGCACAGTGGTTTCAGGCTCAGGTTTCTCCTGTATTTAGGATTATGACTAGGAACTGGAGAAGACCTCTGTCTTTGTTAGGCCACTAGCCAGATAGGCAGGAAGCCTAACAGGTCAATTCCTTACGTTGTGCCTGGGTCCCCTCACCTATAAAGCTAGGAAAAGGATTTTAACCCCCCTCTGTAAAACATCTTTTAGCTATTAGGAGTACTGTTATTGGCATAATAATTGGAGACATTCTAAGTGTGGAAAATATTGTCTGTCAGTTGAAGAAAAATCATGTGAAAAGGACTTTTTTAGTTGCCTCATAGTAAAACATATTATGGAAATCTCTCATCAACGTAATGAAGCAATGTGGGGAATTTGATACTGAGGCAAGTAAGAATGATTCTGTGTAATCAAATTGCAACATGGCATCCTGATCCACATCAGTTCTTTTAGTGTTTCTGCAGTCCAGAATTAAGAAAACAGGGCTTGGTATTAAATAATGCTTGAATTATATGTTGACAATGTCCAGGATGCAAATTATGTGAGGGCAAATACAACATGCAAGGACAAGAACAAAAATTTCTTGCAATATTGGGAGACTTCTGGCTGCAAATGCCAAAAGCAAGTTGCAAACTACAGTATGTAAATACCACACTGCTGGAGTAAATTATTTCAAACTTCTGCTTTGATTCTTTACTTCTGTTCTGTATGTATGTACTTTGTCAGAAGGGTAGAAGGTTCCACAGAAGCTTTGTACTTGAAAGACAAAGCATCACATCAAAAAGCCTCTCCATGTTTTTAACTATGCACACCCAGGTGATATTGAAAATGCAGGCAGATATGAGTAACCATCTACACTGTGTGCTGATATCCAAACCACAGTTACTATCTTGGGGCAAGAGCAATGGCAGCATACGCATATGCACACAGACACCCACCTACATGAGAGCACTATCATCTTGCACCCATTACTTGTCCTTTGATAGAGACAATCTAGTTAAAATGGAAATGTATTAGGAATGTCAAACAATTGACTGATCAAGAAATGTTCAATTCATGTTTTGTGTAAAAGCTAAAAACTCATTTGAGGGACACTGCCATTTTGTAGACTAAACAGAGTTTGGCATGAGCACAGGGCTTGGTGTGGGTGTTAAAGTTGTTCTGCACTACACATGGTCAGTAATCCTCAACAGAAATGTTAACTCAATATGTATTATCTTTATCTCAACAGTAATGCTTAAATATTTGCAATAGACATAGTACTCTGAGGGTTCATAATGCAAAATAAATTGGAAAAATGCTAACAAAATGGATGGTACTAATACAAGCCCTTGTCACTTTGTACTGTTCAGTTTTCTATACAAGAGAGTTTGCCTGAAAGTTGGATTTTATTAGGCTCTATGGTTTATTTCCTACTTTCAAGGTCTTCTAAAATGAAGCAGAAATTTGTATAATCATTGTAAAAACAGAAATGTATTAGGTTAGTGATGCATCAGGACTGGGTCCACAAGAAAGAGGCATAGAGTTTTACAGATATGTTCTGGACCAAATTCTGTCTTGATATAAACGAGTATGAATATTGTAGACTTCAAACTGAGTTGAAACTGTTTATATACTGGTTGAATTTGGCCCTATGTCATAGAAGAAATTATAAATATGCAGTATGTCTTTTTTTTACATAATGTTCCATATATAATATCATTCAAAATGCATTACAAAATAAATTAAACACCTGCAAATTTTGCAAATAGCTAAGAGATAGAAATAAATTTTAAAAAAACCCAAAACACTAGGGAAAATATTTTCGGAGCAGCTCTGAAAATAGAGGGGAAAATGTAATTGAGATAGCCTTCCTCAATTCTTTCCCTTCATCACTCCCCCTATTTGGTACTTTTTTTCCATTATCATTACATACCAGTTAATTGGGTACAAGTCCTGTATATTCTGCTCATATAGTTCTTGTTCATCTCCCCATTTCTTCAGCTTTCATAATCTGCCAGTCATCACTTGACTGTGATATAGTGTAAATCTGAATAGTCCAAATTAATAATAATTAAGAGCAACTGAAAGATTTAAAAAACAAAATATCTTGTGCAAAACATTGCTTTTTCAGAGATGATTGTCCTAGAAGGCATTGTCAAATGAATAGCAACTCAATGTCAAACTCCCCAACATTTGTTTCTCTGCTCCAGGAGTGCATCATTTCAAGGGACTAATCCCTGAGAGGAAGCAACAGAAGGAAACATGCTTCAAAGCACCTATATTGAACTACAGTATCAGACAAGAGTTATCATATCATCAGTTTGCAAGACCTCAACCTATTTCCACGCACATTTGCTTTTTTTCCTTTCTCTTGCTCCTTCGTCCCCCTCAAAAAATCTGCTATCCTTAACTTGAAACTATTCAGTTTCATGCTAATATACATTTACATCCCCAAAGATTCACATACTTTTAAATAGAACTGATCATAGTGAGAAAAGGATAAATATGATCCATCCCCTTCCTACTTACACACACACACACATTTCCTATCTATAGAACACTCACTGTTCCTAAAATTTTCTTTGAAGGAAGCACAGAAGCAATATTTAGAAAATGTATGGAAATCCCATCTTGTCTTTGAGCTGTCGCTCAGGCTTTGAGTCTTTTGCCCCATATTTACCATTCTTAATTCTGGAGCTGTGATATCTGATTCCTGTTTCTGTAGTTTCCATCTTTTGTTCACAAGTCTATTCTCTTCACAATAACACTATTCAGATAAGGTATGTCTTTGAGTTGTCAGCTACTACTATTTTTTCTTCCTTCTAAAGATCCCATTAGTGCTTTGGGATTCTGTGATACAAATGTACAAAGCAAGAGCCCTCTACTGAAATATTGCAGCTTGCTTTTCAGATAGCATTAGCAGAGAGTTTTTATAGTTTACCTTGCAAATGATGGAAACCACTTCGTTAAACAAAAGAATGAAGGGAGCCCAGCAAAAGATATAGTACATTGATTGTGTGTTATGGTGTTCTGGCACTGGAAGATAAATGTAAGAGGATTATTCCTAGATAAGGCACCTTGCAAATATAACATATGCATGTTGTGACACTTTGCCCATATAATATTCATTCAGTTCAACATGGTATGCTTTCAAGGTTTAAAAAATAAAAAGATCAGAGTAATGACCTTGAACTGCACAGCAAAAGACACAGCATATCTTTATTTTGTCTCCTCTCAGCACAGGGATTGCATTATTTTTTTAGGTACACATTGCCCAGCAAAATGGAATTAGGGATCTCAGCACTACTGTAAGTAATAAATCTATAAGAAATCTCACTGTATTTCAAATAGTTTTAATAACAATAAGAGGCTGATGTTTTCTACTCTGGATCTTGCATAGAAATATATGGTGCGTATTTTATATACAAAGTCCCAAGATCTTTACTCATGGTTACTTGCCAGTCACTTGCTTTATGACTTTCAGCAGACCACTTATATCTACAGATAAGTCACCTTATCTACCTGTAGCATAGGAATGTTACCATTTGTATCAAAAAAACTTGATCCAGAAGCATAATTTTATTTAACAGTGCTTGGAGATTCTTCAATGAAAAAGGTTTCAACTATGTCCAAGGTCTATACTCCAACTACTTATCAATAACAAAAAAAATTTCAGTGAGGTTCCACAGGCATATATTGTTGGATAAAATTTACAGTTCAACAAAACGAGTGGTATAACTAACACTAATTGTGTAGTTTCAAGCTTTTTTCAAAATTATTTCATATTTTCATAGTGCTTATACTAAAAGAATAATGATTGAAAATTTGCTAGCAGCTATAACCATAGATGAGTAATTGTTTTAACTTATCCAATAGCTTAGGACGTTAAGTGATCAAGTAGTCTTCATATGTAACCAAACTGATAATAATTTTGAAATAGTCAGTAAAATGTAATACCAAGATCACTTTTTTTTTAATAGCCAGACATTTTCCTACTAGTTTATCACATCTTAATTTACAAAAAATATAAAGAAAACTAACAATCCCTATAAAAACCTGGATCTGTATATTCTAACCAGGGCATCAGGAGTTTGCTTACCTTAAAATCAATTTCTTTTTTAGTTTTTAGAGTAACAAAGCCTTAGGTACAACCAATTGCAAGAGCAAGCAATGACTAGCATTTAGGTCACTGTAAACAGCTGAATACTTAAACAGCACCAGTGACTGATATTTTGTGGATGTTCTAAAGTCTAAATATCTAAATTCTACACATCTAAATTTATACTTCCAAAGTCCACAAAAAACATAATTTGGGATGTACTTTGTACATCATACAAAGACACACTTCAACAAAGTACTTACTGAATTTAATTAGGTGTTATTAAATTCAACTGCATTAAGAACTGAAGTTAAGCTGTGCCTGAGTGCTCTTGCTA